>NC_053157.1:63352148-63434648 GCF_016835505.1 Polypterus senegalus | reverse complement strand
CAGCAATCAAAGTAAAACTGATAAAATTGTAAATACCGTATATACTCACATATAAGTCAGGTCCTGAAACCCAAAAAACACGATCATGACATCAGACCCTGACTTATACGCCCGTTCAAAAAATACAACACTTAATTTTTTATTTTTACATCTTCTTGTCTCCTCCAATCTCACATCAGTTTCTCAGACACATCAAATTTAATTGTAGTAGCGCAGTCACCAATTTCTTTCACTACTTAAACGATGTTTAATTTAAAACCAGCTTCATATTTTCTTCTGATTGAACGCTCCATCGTAGATAAGGGATACTCTAACGATAAAGGTGTATAAGGGTGTGGGACGCAAAAAACACAAATCAGTGCAAATGTCACTTTGGAATAGTTTGGGTATTACCGTGTGGTCACAATAGAGAGAGAAAAAAAAAAAAGGCAGTTGCTCCGTGGTTACTCTCTCAGGTGGGCGTAAGCATATCATAATCCCTTGTACGAATAGCGCGAGTTTATATGACTGACATTATTGCATATCAGAAATTATATGATAAAATGAAGTCCTGACTTATCTGCGAGTATATATGGTATTCAAAAAAAATATTACTTTTCAGTCAAAATACACAATATGTAGGTGTGAAACAGCAAAGGATAAATACAAAAAGCTTACTGCCAAATCCAGAAGGGGCCGTTGTGGTAGTTGAGCCAAAGCCAAAACCAGTTGATGCTGTTGTTTTAGCAGCAAATGAGCCAAATGTAAAAGGAGTGGCGCCTTTGAGGAAAGAAAAAAAATAACATTTGAATGCAAATCCACCTATATCTAGATATGGCTCCCAACTTAACATCCATATTCCAGAGTTATACAATGTTCACCCATGAGATGAGGAAAAAAAAAAAATAAGCATCCTTTTGCATTAAGGTTACATTTAACTTGGTATGTGTTGGAGAAATTTGGCCAATGCCCAGAGGAACATGAATATGATGCATGACAGTAGAGAGGCCAGAACATAACGTAAGAGAGGGGATGATTAGTTAAGGAAATTTGATTAAAATTTCTAGTCGATTACATTGATTAATGGAGGAACTACATTTGTTTAGACAGCGACAGGAAAGACCTGATTTTTGCCATTTATCCACAATTAACCAGTTTATTTATTAAGAAGTACACAACACCAGTAATTTTAACCCCCTTTCAGATAAATCTGAACAAATGCATACATTTCATATGAAATATTCAAATCTCAATGTTTTAGATGACTGCTTCGACAATCAGATCATATTGCTTTGTTTCTACTCCATTCTCCGGGACTGATGCTTTATTTCAAACCACCTTTCTTTTTATGAAAAAGAAGTTCTGGTGGCAAGAATGGAACCTTTTTCCAAAGTGTAAAAGCAAAAAAAAAAAAAAAGGCAGATTTGGAATGATTATAATATTAAAAACATATTCTGGGAAAATCTGTACACCTATGATAATCTGAGACAACTTTTACCAATTTTTTCCCCCAACAAACAGAGTTTAATGGGCATTTCTATTGTACAAAAAAAAAACAACACTCCAGAAAAGTTCCTATAAACCATTTCTCCTTTTTTTAAACATAATATGGATATTTCAGGTTGATTCATTTGTGGGCTGAACACACCAAGGACACATACAAACACACAATGATAACAAATATCACATTAAAACTGGCCAAAGCATGAGGAGGGAAGCCTAAAACACATAATTATGTCAAAAACATAAAGCCGAACTTTTAAACTCATAATAATAACCTCTTCGAATCCCAACACCACCAAGAACTGGCTTCTGATTTGAACAAAAGCCTACATTCACTACAGCAATTTGTGATGACTAAGTACGCTTACTAGTAGAGTGTTGTACTGTGTTAGCCACAGATTGATACAGGAGAAAGTAGGGTGACATGAAACCTTTTATTGGCTAACTAAATAGATTATAAATGCAAGTTTTGAGGCAGCTAAGACCCCTTCATCAGGCAAGGTGTAACAAAGAAACAGTTTTGAGGCAGCTAAGACCCCTTCATCAGGCAAGGTGTAACAAAGAAACTGACAAATACTCGAGCTTATATTGGAACAAAATGTGTTACAAATAAACTTGAAACATAAATTGCCTTAAATGATTGCATTCATATCACTTCCTCACTGCTCACCCGCTGAAACACTTAAAACTACATAATCTGTAGTACTAGGGTGTTGTACCGTGTTAGCCATTATAGATGTAGTGACAAGTCAAGTAAAATGACACCTTTTATTGGCTAACTAAAAAGATTACAATAGTCAAGCTTTCAAGGCATCTCAGGCCCCTTCTTCAGGCAAAGTGTCACACAGAGACTGAAATTCCCTCAGTTCACATAGACACCAGGGGCCTCATGTATAACGCCGTGCGTAGAACTCGCACTATAACATGGCGCAAGCACAAAAGCTGAAATGTGCTTACGCACAGAAAAATCCAGATGCAGGAATTTGTGTGTACTCCAACTTCAACGTTCTTCCGCTACATAAATCCCGATCAGCGTGAAAACTAACGCTCGTGCACGCACTTCATGTAACGCCCCAACTCAACCCAGAATTACGCCTCTTTGAATATGCAAATGAATATAAATCGCCCTTAAGCTCAGCATTCTGTGAAAAGAGAATGGGAAAAGCACGGGGGAAATACAAGAATTTCAGCGAATACCAAGTGGAGGCAAAGGAAAAACATACTATTTGTTCAAATAAACCGCGGTATAATCAACAAAAGGAAGTTGATCGAGTGACATAGCGTGTTGGAGAAACTTGAAAGCTCACATTCACAAAATCGCACAGTGCCGGAAATAAAAAGAAGTCACATATCAAAGTCGCCGTGAAAAGCCGAGTTGTAGCCCACTGTCTGAGTGTCATATGAAAGCTTTTTAGGGTACAGAGAAAAAAAAAAGGCACACAGTGGGGAAAAAGCACGAAATGTCAACTTCAATCTCGACATTTCCACTTTAATCGCGTAGTTTATTTTGTCATTAAAGTAGAACATCATAAACTTCATCTTAAAATCGTTTAATTAACCACTTTCTCAAATCACATCGTAATTAAAGTAGCACGTTAAATGCTTTGTTTTATATTTGATCTTCTATGTGCTCCGTGTGTGTGAATCACTACTTGCTGCTTAAACCGGCTCTCTTCCTCCAACTGGACACAGAAATCCATTACATTCGTGATATTACAGCTCTCTGAATAACTAAAATACTGAGATGTATATGTGATATCATTTTTATGATAATAGGAGTTAAAGCACATTATTAAACATGTGTTTCACTGCGATGAAATAATTTATTGCAGCAGTACTCAGGGGCGGCTCTAGGCTTGTGGTGGCACTGGGCAGAGGAAGAATCGGTGGCTCCTTCACCCGCCAATGTCAGTAAGGTAGCTTATGCACGGTGGATGGCCACGTTCGTTGCAGGCACTGCATAGCCGACTCGTGCTCATGACACAAGCATTTAACCTTTGCCGAAATTTGTCGCTGCGTTTTTAGCTGTGTTGTTATTTTCTCTTTCTGTTTTATATTCAATATATATTGGCGTAGCCGCCACTGCAGTCCTTGCTTTTCTTTCCCCAAGTAACCGATCGCCACACAATCAGCTCCGTAATAGAAGTTAAGCCATCTGTAAGCTTAGTGCCAATTCTTCAAAACATTTAAGGAACATTAAAATATCTTCGTAGTACATGTTTAATTATTCTATCCTTCACGACACTCCCAGTGAAGAATATAGATTATTTAAATGAAGTTAAAGTTTTATCTGTATAATTTAATAAACATATTTTGCTGCATTTCACCTTAAAAATGATATCGTCATCATATGTACTGTACATACGCGCTTTATAAAGTGGCTCAGGTTGTGCGACATTATAACTATAGTGCAAGTTTACAGTGGGGTGATTTTGACCATACATTGTTCCTCTCTCTCCTGTTTAATTAATTTTAGCCCTGAATGAACCTACTTATTTTTTACATTTAAGATTTTTCATTTAAAGATTTTTCATTGTTGTTTCTTGTCCTGGTGTGTGGATATAAACACAGGGAACTTTAGTTTCTGTATTACATTTTGTCTGAAGAAGGGGCCTGAGTTGCCTCGAAAGCTTGCATATTGTAATCTTTTTAGTTAGCCAATAAAAGGTGTCATTTTTCTTGGCTTCTCTTTACATTCATAATGGCTAACACGGTACAACACCATGTTGTAATGTGTTAAATTTTAGCACGAGTTTAACTTCCCATTCTTTTCTCTCTTGCTGTGTTCTGAAGTGACTTTAAGGTCCCTCTCACAGGACTGACACAGAAGCTAGATGGCAGCACTCGTGGGTTGCAGCGGTGCCTCGGATTCCCACAGGGCTCAATGGCAGTTGGAGTTCAGCACAGCCCTGTTGGGTTCCATGGGTGCCACCAGAAGTGCTTCTGGACCACATTAACAAGCCACCGGAACTACTCCCGGGTACAGCATAAAAGAAGCCCACTGCCTTCACTCCGGGAGCCAGAGGCAGGAGGGAGAAGACAAAGCTTGCCAGGAGGAGTGGAGGCAGAGGAGAGAGAGAGAAGAGAAAGAGAAGAAAAAGTGCCCATTATCATTGTACTGTGCTTAGCAGTCCCACTGACACGTGCGTGTTGCTGGACTTGCGCCTTGGTGTCTGTCTGTGTGCAGCCCCCCTAGTTATCACACACCACAAAGCCACATTAAATAAAAATATTACAGACGTAAATAACAAACCAACATGGAATTTGTAAATTACAGTTGCTATTTTGAAAATATGCACTTATGAATAATCAGAATAAAGTATCTACTGAATTACAATTAAACTTTGAGAGGAATTAATAGAAATGCTGAAACAACAAGGTAGTATCTGCTCTGGTCCACAAAATCTTCTGATATTGTGGATTTGCTTTCTGTTGAAAATGTCAGAAGTGTCTGATGTGCAGAATAAAAGCACTAACAAATCACAGAATTAAACTGCACGTTTTTCCCATCATCAGCAAGGACAGGCTACTGATTCAGAAATTGGCAGAAGTGAAACTTTAAAGCCACTGGGACCCTCCATGGCACGTGTCCGAGACTCTTGAATTAATGGCGGCACAGAAAATGTTTTTTCTGTTGTAAACACTCTTCTGTGCTGCAGATATTACATGGAGAGTGTCTAACAGCTCAGCATTGCCTATTGAAATACACACAATATACAAAACCCATCAAGGTGCCATTTGTCAGCTTATAATTCACTTTTTAAGAATAAACTCATCCTTTTGTCATAGTAACAAAGTATCAGGGATCGCAAACATAGCAGCATCTTCAGACTAGTGTTTTGTGAACACAGAATTTCTGGACAAAAAAGAATCCAAAACAGAATTGAGATGTTTAGTAATGCATCTGAAATTTCCTGTTAGTGATTATTTCACACGGCTGCTAATATAATTTCTCAGAGACTGTTTGTTAATAATTATAAGACTCCTTTGTAAATAACAATGCAGTGAGAGCTCAGACAAGTCTGCACAGAGGTCAGCTATTCAGATTTGGTGCTTCCTTGCCTTGTCTTCTGGTTCACCTCGAGTATGAAAACAGCCTGTGCAGGGTGGAGATGAAGATCATTACTTATGTATGACAAAGGTCACGCACGTGTAACAGTCATTATGGAAGTTAAACACAGAGCTGCACAAATTTAGGAGTCAACAGTTCTGATCGCATCTATTGTTTTCAGTTTCTGATGTGGTCTGGTATTCCCAGAAGGGCAGTTTCTACATGAACATGGACTCGGTTTGAAAAGGAAAAAGAAAAACACAACACAGGGCTTGGTTGACCTAATTTTCACAGCAAAAAAGGCACAATGTAAAGTCCAGTTTTGTTCAAAAGTTAATGCATATAAAGGTCAAAAACAAAGAAGAAACCCTTTCTGACCTGCATGATTACAACACATTAGTGTCCATTTACGCAAATATGGTCTGTGGAGAAAGAAAAAGCCTAAACGCCATCAAGTAATCTTTCTTAAATCTTGCAGGTTTTCAGGTGCAATGTCTGATACTCTTAACCAGGATCACAGATTTACGTGTTATTATATAAAGATCAACAATCATTACCGCAGCCATTCAATGTTCTTTCATCCCAAAAAAAAAAAAAAAGCATTCATTACTCTTAACATTTCTACTATAAAAATACAAAGCATCCAGTTGTTTGAATATGAACCTAACAAAATAAAAGCTAGGTAGAAGAAAATACTGAGCTTCTTTAGAGAAAATAATTGTGTACTTCACTATTACCATTTGCACATTACAATGCAGGTGCAAATATTTTACAAAAATATCTATCCCAGCAACAAATGTAATCCTGAATGGGACATCAGTGCGCTGTGGGCCACAAGGACAGAAGACAACCTGAGCTGAGCCGAGATGCCAGGACACTGTAGGACATCACACTCAGTCAGGTACTCATACGCATTCGCTCTGGTGCGATTCAGAGTTGCTAATAAAGCAAAGACTCACCTTTGGAATGAAGTGACAAGTCAAGTAAAATGACACCTTTTATCGGCGAACTAAAAAGATTACAATAGGCAAGCTTCAGGCCCCTTCTTCAAGTGAAGTGTCATACAAAAACTGGAGTTCCCTGTTCTAGAAAGTTCATTCTGTTCATCTGGACATAGTTTTTTTTTTTCTTCTCAATACATCACTAATCCAAGTGACTTCCTCAGACTCAGCTGACTGCAGGTTTCTCCAACTTTATAATTGTTATGACCAAACCAGCATCATTGATTAACAATTATAAAGTTGGAGAAACCTGCAGTCAGCTGAGTCTGAGGAAGTCACTTGGATTAGTGATGTATTGAGAAGAAAAAAAAAAACTATGTCCAGATGAACAGAATGAACTTTCTAGAATTGCAACGAGACATGGAGCTCCCTGTGCTTATATACACACTAAGACAAGAAATAACATTGGTAAAGCTTTTAGTGAGAAATCTTAAATGTAAAAAATGAGTAGACCTCTTCAACTTAAGATTCATTAAGCAAGAGAGGAGAACAATGTCTAGTCAAGATGTTTGGCTAAGATAACTGTCTAACCAAGGTCTTTTGAAGTTTCCGATGAGTTTTTCCATACAATGTGGTTCTGCAGTCAGGCTGTCTGCGTTAGTCTGAGAGATGCAAACAATCCTCATACCTGGCCATAAAACTCTTGTCTCTATTTAAGCCATGTTGTGATGTGTTCAATTTTAGCATGAGTTTAACTTCCCATTCTTTTCTCTCTTACTGTGTTTTGAAGTTGCCCGTAAGCACTGTGACTTTAAAGTCCCTCTCACAGTGTCCATGGCTGTTGAAGTGGGCTGCTACAGGAACAGGTGTCGCCACGTTTAATGTGGAACCTGTGTAAGTTCATTCTCTGGCGAAGCGTTTGTCCAGTTTCTCCCTCATAGAGCGCAGTGTCAGGACATTTCATACAGAGAACTAGGTAGACCATATTAGATGATCTGCAGGAAAATTATCCCTTTGTGTGGTGTTCTAGTTGGCAGTGGGGTATAACTATACAGTCTGTATTACCAATGTGGGCACATCTTTTCTGTAGGCAGGGAGATGTGCCATTATCTGTTTGTTCCTGTTAGTGATTATTTCACCAGGGAACTCCAGTTTCTGTATGACACTTTGCCTGAAGAAGGAACCTGACTTGCCGCAAAAGCTTGAATATTATAATCTTTTTTAGTTAGCCAATAAAAGGTGCCATTTTACTTGACCTGTCACTACGTTCATAATGGCTAACACAGTATAACACTCTAGTACCTTTGGAATGCAGAAAACAACCAGAGTCCCACTATTAAATCCACAAAAAACACAAGAACGGCCTAAAAAAAAAAGGTTTTATATAAATTAAAATGGACTGAAGTGAAAAAAAAAAATCATTTCAACAATCGGACTGGCAAATTTCAATCTTCCACAAATGCAAGGATGGCTTCTGATATTATTTATTCAATGGCAAATTATAGCAGCATAGTGGTACTATTTCAAAGGTCCAGGAAACCGCATTTTAGCGCAGACACCTCCCAGTAGGTAGTAAAAGTGCATAATGTGTGGGCTTTTCCTTTTATTTCATCCCCAAGTTCCAAGATGTATGTTTTAGGTTCATTAGTGACCCTAACTGGCCCAGTTTGAGTGTGTCCTTTCTAGACTT
This sequence comes from Polypterus senegalus, assembly GCF_016835505.1. Lineage (NCBI taxonomy): Eukaryota > Metazoa > Chordata > Cladistia > Polypteriformes > Polypteridae > Polypterus > Polypterus senegalus. The sequence continues at coordinate 63,426,484 of NC_053157.1, read as the reverse complement.
TCATCGCATCCAATGTCAGTTCTTGCTCTATCCTTAACGCTGCCATGAGGGGGTCTGTTACTCTGCAAGTCCAAATTGTATTATTTAAGGTTGAAAATGCTGGATGTAAATGAACTGGTTAATTTCTCATAAATATTCCCAGTAACCTGCCTTGTGTTCAATAATAATATGAACAACTTGATATAGTCCAGGCATGTTATAGATGAGCTGGTACTCGGTGAAGATAACCTTAATAAAAAGGACACAGTGTCTGTTTCTCTGAATTTACCATCTTACTCTTCTTTATTTATCCATCTATCTGGTTTAGTACAATGCTATATACTGTATACTATGCTGTTCTTTCTTAAACCCAGTGAAGTGCCTTGAGCATGGGATAGGTGCTATACAAATAAAATGTATTATTATTTATGTCTCTGCTATAAAACAGATGGTGCTTCACCAGCATTAGTAAATTCCCATTTAATAACTATAATTAGAGATTCACTTTATGTTTACCTTGAAGCGGTCAATCGTAACAACCAAAAACTGTTCAGGAAGCAAAACTTTTGAGAAAAAAAAATGTCCCTTGTAATTAATCACACACAAAACAGACAGCTGGTACAGGTCTGTAAAATTTTAGAAAATCCAATTTGTAATATCTATATTGACAAAGGCAAGAAGGAAAGAACAGCTAGCTTAATAAAGACAGGAGTTCGGTTAAAAGCATAAGGTGACTGAGATGAACACCTGCAGTTAAGGTGGCCTGTAGGACTAAACTTGAGGACCACTTCAGTTAAGACAAAATAACTGAAAAATGTTAGCTATCACTTGCTCCAATTGTACTCTCCATCTCTCCACCAGCACATTCCTGTACAGCCTGCTTTTCAGACTCAAGGTTAAAAAACTTTCCACCACTGAGGGGGGACTCTCAGCGTGCGCCTTTACTCCTCCTCGTGTATCTCGCACTCGCTCTTACCTCGGGTCACCAGAGCTAAACTGACCAATCAGATTGCGCCTTTACTCCTCCGCGTGTATCTCGCATTCGCTCTTACTTCGCGTCACCAGAGCTAAACTGACCAATCAGATTGCTGTGGACACACGGACCTTTCTGCTTTATACAGTTAGTAGATAGAGAAGCACGCATTTCTTCGTGCTGGTCCCAAGCCTAAATAAATGGGGAGGGTTACGTCAGTAAGGGCATCCGGTGTAAAATTTTGCCAAATCAATATGCCGTCAACAATACAAATTTCCATACCGGATCGGCCGAGCCCCGCGTTAACAACGGCCGACACCAGTACAGTTAGCCAACAGGGTGCTGGCGGAAATTGGGCTACTGTTGCCCGAAGAAGGAGAAGAAGTGGGGGAGACGTGTCCGGAGGCAGGGGGAAAGTAAGGAGAGCGGAACAGAACAATACAAAGGACAGAAACATATGGAAGAAGATGATCCGCTGTGGCAACTCCTAACGGAAGCAGCCGAAAGAAGAAGAAGATAGATGAGCACACAAATACCTGAAATACTGAAGTAGCAGGTCAGTTTTAACATTGCACCGGTGTCTGCACTGCTCATCATGCATTCTCAGTATTTGGATACAATTTAAGGAGCAAAACACACATAAATAACGTGAATTGAAATAAAGTTAAATATTTAAAAAAAAATAAAAAGGAAATCACATTTCTGGTTTTCTTCTAAATGTGATGATCATACTAGAGCACTTTTCTGAATGCAGAATAAGAAGAGAAAAAAGGCCATCTAAACAACTCGATTGACGAGACACATAAAAGAGCGACCGACACACTCGTTTGTTAAACTGGCAGAACTGAACCTCAACGAACACAAATCAAGAAGGTTGTGCAACACAGAAAATGACCCAAGAATCATCCGCAGCTAGCATCCGTCAGTCCCAAGACATTATTCAAATGATACTGCCAATGTATCAGTGAACAAATAAACAGAGTTATGAAGTACAGAAACACAAAATCGCTTACATTTCCGGTATATACTACTTACGTCTTAACCCCCCATAAATATAATTACTACTATAAAATGAAAGTTAAACTGAGAAACGATATACTGGAGAACAATTACTTTCTCCAACCTAAAACTGACCACACGTGTTATTAAACCCAAACTGGACACCGACATTTTCACGCATTATAGAAAAAATATTTAAACAATGATCTGATGACGATGGGCAATTCTTCAAATTGATAACGACCAGCGCGCTGCTAAAAACATAACTGACTAAAGCACCATGCCCGGCCTGTTGCCATCCCGTCCCAAGTGAGCACAAGTCGGACACTGGCCACACTGGACTCAAACGGCAACTGTACTTCTAGTTCCTAAATAAATCATGTAATAAAGCAACAATGACTCAGTTCTGCTTCATCTGATGTCTAAAACACCCACCAGCAGTTGTAGAAGCGCCTGTGCCGCCGAAATTGAACGCCATGATGATACCTTTCCGGCTCCCGCTGCCGAGACTCCGGCTGGAAACACGAACTGACAGTGCGATAGTTCCGTGACGCTGTCAAGACGGAACAATTTCATACAGCGGACTGTTGGGTGTCGCTCAGCTGCTCCGTATAGCTTGGTGATAATAATACTAAACCGTATTAAAGATAACGGTGATCTTTGTAAGACTTGTTCAGTGGGTGCCTCACAAATAACGAATACTTTTATTCGGTTTGCCTAAGTTTTATTCCACTATACCGGCTTTGCTGCCATCGTCCAAACACCGTTACGTAAAATGAATGTGCTCTTGGATGGACAGCAACGTCGACCAAGATGAGCTCCTACGTGGTCTTCCAAGCCGTCTGCACCATATTCAGTCACATGTTTAGGAAATAAATCATTTTTACAATCCTGATATCTGCAACGAGCACAGTGCAAAATATACAGAGCAATCCACCATTAGTTAGCAGTAAGGATCGTCGTTCTGCTTTTGACCAGCATTCCATATATTTGAAGGACATCCGAGTTATTTCATATGCAGCGGTCCTGGGTGAATGAATACCCACGCATGAGCTAAATACTTTGTTTAAAGATGTGCTACAGAAATAAATATTGCTGTTGTTTCCAGTATTTGCCACTAGGACGTCTTGATGGAAGGGCTGCGTCTATTTACGAGGGCTTCAGGTTTTCATTGTGGCCAGTCTGACTGGACCCGCCACTGCCTTAACGGTGCATTTTAATTAGTGTAATTTTACTTTTTTCTATCAAATCTTTACAAAATGTTGTTTTTCTAAGAGATAATGTTGATGATTAATGTGCTATCCGTCCATTCATTTCGTTTCTGAGCCAAATGTTTCCACTACAGAAGTATATTGTAGTGACCCGGCAGCCAGTGCTGGCGGCATGATGCATTGTGGGTAATTTATGTAAAGTTTACTGTTGTGTTAAATTAGCAAGGTAATCGAATTATTGTTCCTTTTGTAATTGTTGTATGTGTTTGTGTTCAACTGGTGGGATGGGTTTGGGTTATTGCCGTCCGGGGTTACTAAATTGTAAATAGTTACCATCAATGAGAAAGGTGGCTTCGTTAATGACCCTGGCAATGGCTATGCAATGAGATTGTGCTTTGTTTTCTGACTATCTGCTTAATAAAAAGATACAACAGGACAGAGCTGTTTATTGCTAAGGTTTCATCTAAGCAATGATTGCCGAGACACTCGGAGTCATGCGGTGTATGAGACACGAGTGCTCGCTGGCTTTATGAGATAGGTACAGCTGCGTGCATGGCGCTAGCATTCCGCTAGCCGACCAGCTTGGGGGAAGTGCACGGCTGAGTACGGCTCTGAAAACTTTTAAGACTCAACCACGGGTCGCTACAATATAATTGGTGGAACTAACCCTGAACTGATGGCCATTCACTCGAGAGTTTGCGAAGTAATAGACAGGTTTCCCTTCAGAAAGTAGGTGAATACAATCCTGTGATCAAAACAGAAATAATGTCTAATACTTTTTGTAAATTTTTTGTGTAACTAAAACACTGGTGACTCCGCATTAGGTGTGCCACTTGCACAAAAACTGACCCATAGTAACGTTTTACCACTCAAACGTTGATATTTGATGGCTCAGGAGACTTCACAGAGATTCTCCTTTACGTTTCATTTAAGAATCAACTTGGTAACAGATGTCTGTCCCAAAATTCCTTAGGAGAAAGAGCTTTTGTCGAAAAGGAGGCATGAGATACAACTGAGGTCAAAAGTGTCCAAATTGAGAATTTGGTTTGAAAAGCATGGTGCATTTTGATTCTTGATTTTTCAATTGAAGCGACTTGCTCATGGAAAACACAGTGGTTTCAGTACAACAGCAACAACATCTACTCTATATATTATATATATATTATATATATATATTGTGGACTGGGACCCGGACACAGACAAACGGACATCATAAGTTACACCACACACTGTTTATTTTTACTAATATTTACAATAATTAAGTGCACTTTCAACCCCAGTGCCTCCAGCACCGATTCCCCAAAGCACAGTCCTCACAGTTCCACTGTCTTTCTCCTGGCCGCCTCCCGTCCTCTCTCCAGCTCTGTCCTCTTCCACCCGACATCCACTGCTCACTGAAGGGAGGCGGCCCCTTATATATGATTCCCGGACGAGCACCAGGTGTTTCCGGCATTCTTCCTTTGGCCACGCCCCAGCGTGGCGGAAGTGCCAGCTGTCCTCCCGGCAGCTCTCCGGGTGTCCTCCAAAGTCTTCCCCCCAGCACTTCCTGGTGTGGCGGAAGCGCTGGGCTCTCGGGATATTCAGGCACCGGGGCGCCGCCTGGCGGTGGCCACGGGTCCCTACAGGGCTGGGCTTCCAAGCCCTTAACCTGAGGCCCCCAGCATAACCAGGACGGACGCCCCCTCTCGGTCTGGAGGAGGCACAAGCCCTCCTCCGATCCTCCAAGGCCCCGGCCGGGACCACAATATATATATATATATATATATATATATATATATATATATATATATATATAAAATCCTTAGCCTAAAAGTGCAATGATTTTGTGTTTTGTCACATTTTAAATTGGGCTTATTTTAAAACCTACATATATATGTTTGGTATCATTCTTTTCAGAATTTCTTAAACTGTAATGTGATATTGTTAGATTTTCAGATTCTTATACTATTTTTAAATTATAACGGAATAAATATCAAGAACTCACGTCTTGCGAGACAAGACTTTGTGTCAAGAGATTTAACCACGCCCGGGGCCGGAAATAAAAGACAAAGAGTAGATCACAAAGTAGAATGTCGTAGAGACAAGGCAGTGAGACAAAAGGCCAGCTGCTGTACAGGCTTTTAGATGTTCAACGTGCCGCACAAGATGTAGATTAAGCAAGCAGCGGCAGAGACGTGAAGTGGCTGGCATGTAGAGCAGGCCGAGGGGGTTGGCGAGCGAAGCAGGCAGGGGGCGACCCCACCAAGTTTGTTTATATAGCACATTTTCATACAAATAATGTAGCTCAAAGTGTTTTACACGATGAAGAAAGAGAAAAAGGCAATATATAAAAAATAAAATTAGGCAATACTAATTAACATAGAATAAAAGTAAAGTTTGATGGACAGGGAGGACAGAAAAAAAAAACTCCAGATGACTGGAGAAAAAAAAAAAAAATCTGCAAGGGTTCAGAGGTCACGAGACCACCCAGCTCCTCTAGGCATTTTACCGAACATAAATCACCTCAATCAATCCTCATGGTATTTAGGGTTCACATGAAAGAACTTGATGATGACGGCCATGTGGACTTCTGGCCTTTAAACCGTCAATGTAGGGATATCACGGTGCTTTGATCAGGTGGCGGTGGTGCAGGTCACCACCACAGAAAACCGGAGAAAGAACAGAAGAGAAAGTAGAGGTCAGTATGGATTTTAGAGCCACCATGAATGATAATGATAATAAAATGCACATACAGAATATCAGGATTAAACTAAGATGAAGCTTTGAGAACACCATTTTAAAATAATGTGTTTTAGTAGTTTTTTTAAAGTGCTCCTCCATATTAGCCTGGAGAACTTCTGTCGGTAAGCTATTCCAGCTTTAAGGTGCATAACAGCGGAAGTAGACACTCATTAGAAGATCTAAAGTTACAATTTGTAGTGTAAGGTGAAAGACATTTTGAGATATAGGATGGAGTGAGATTATTGCAGGCTTTGTAAACCATAAGCAGTAGTGGGATTTGAATCAACACCCTCAGGGTTTAAAGTCTAAAGTCTTAACCAGTTTGCCACACTGCCTGCCTTTTCTTCCAGAATAAGTATGGAGCACAGCAATATCAATTAAAGAAACTCGTAGTATTATTCCAAAGCAAGGACTACAGTTTTACAATCATAGGAAAGTCATTCATATATTACTGGGCACACTATGCAAAACCTTTCAAATTGCAAAAAAGAAAATACCAAGACATCATTTGGAAAATCTGAGCCCAATTCTGCCCTCCATGTGTGCTCGTGTTTCAGCTCTGCCTTGGGGCTTGAAGGGCTGCTCCATTCGTTCAGTCCTGGTTGGCCCAGCACTGACTCTACTCTAAAATGCCTTGTTGGATGAGGTCTGACTTTGTCTTTGATTTTCTGTCCTACAATCGACTGTGGACCCCCCATCGGTTTATTTACTGGAGGGATGCTGCTGATCTCCTCAGTTATAAACTGGCCATAGTTGAACAATAAATGAATGGACTTGTATTGTTGTTTATCATTTATATGTAATCAGTTTCTGCCTTGTTCTTTGTGTGTTTTAACAAATCTGTATTTTATGTGTACCAGTTCTGTATTTAGTAATTAGTATAACCTATACAATACTTGTATTTTACCTGAGAACTGTTCACAGTGCTCTGTGCCTGCACATAGTGAAGAGTGCCATACAATAATATATTAGTGTAATTGTTGTAATACTCTTCTTGGATTAACATATGGTTAGTTGGTTTTATTTATTTCTAGTAGGATTGACTACAGCAATGCAGTGTTCACTGGATGTTCAAACTGTTCTTTATACAACCTCCAGTTAATCCAAAATGTTGCTGCAAGAATTATTACAAGAAAAGAAAATACGAACACATAACTCCAGTTCTTAAATCCTTACACTGGCTCCCGGTTAAGTTTAGGGCAGATTTCAAAATCCTTCTTTTAACATATAAAGCATTAAATGGCCAAGGTCCAGCTTACTTGTCTGAACTTATCATGACTTACAAACCTGAGCGCACATTAAGATCTCAAGATGCCGGTCTGCTTAGGATTCCAAGGATTAATAAAATAACAGTGGGAGGTCGAGCTTTTAGTTACAGGGCCCCTAAACTGTGGAATGGTCTTCCTGCTTCTATAAGAGATGCCCCTTCAGTCTCAGCTTTTAAATCCCAGCTGAAGACTCACTACTTCAGTTTAGCATATCCTGACTAGAGCTGCTGATTAACTGTACATACTGCATCTCTGTTGTTAGTCATTAGCACTAAAACATTTGTAACATGATTGTTATAATTTGATACTAACCCTCACCTATTCTGTTTCTGTTCTCAGTACTCAAATGTGGCACTCGGTGCCATGACCCACCTGCCAAGTTGTTTTGCCTGCCTAAGGTAAAGTCATCCCTGATGGAGGATTGCAGGAATTGTGGAAAAGAGGAGTCCTTTCATCGGATTAGCACTGTTTCAGCTATGGAATGGCCAAATGGGGGAGGCAACTTGGTGGATGAGGTGTCCAGGACTCTATAAACGTATTCAAATCAAATTATGTGATATCATCTACTGTTAAATACTACTCCGTACTTTTTTTTTTTATACTGTACTGGATTTGTTCTGATCTGTGTATTGTATTTTATTGTATTGACCCCCTTCTTTTTGACACCCACTGCACGCCCAACATACCTGGAAAGGGGTCTCTCTTTGAACTGCCTTTCCCAAGGTTTCTTCTATTTTTTCCCTAAAAGGGTTTTTTTTTTTGGGGGGGGGCATTTTTTCTTGTCTTCTTAGAGAGTCAAGGCTGGGGGTCCTGTGAAGAGGCAGGGCCTGTTAAAGCCTACTGCGGCACTTCTTGTGTGATTTTGGGCATACAAAAATAAATTGTATTGTATTGTATTGTATATGTTGAAAGCACACCAGCAGGAAAATGGCAGACAATATCAGTTATTAAACAATCCATGTCAAGGGGAAACTTACTTAGTTTTTGCACAAAAAGATCACAATATTTTATGAATAAAAGTGCAAACAACTAAGTCATTCATTTATTGTTTGGTTGTTGTTGCATGAATGTCATCCGTTCATCATAGCACTTTATACCTGCTGGAACAAATGAGGCAGAAAGGCAGCTGAGCAGCCTGACATTTCAAGTGAGAGCAGGCCTTGATCACATCGAGGGGACAATGGTAGTTCAGATCTGCTGTTGGGGTCTTGTCTTTTCAGGTCATCGACTTGAATATGATCTGGAGCATACATTTCATCAAAAAAAAAGTATACAACTGCGAGTTCAATGTGGAGTCCACAAAGGTATAAATGACATTATACACTTAATCTATGACGGGGATTGTGAGAATGAGAATTCACTGATTGATAGAACACGTTTGATTATTTCTTGCAACATGACAAAGTTTTGGTGATTGTGCATTTGTACTTCAGCAAGAATTTATTTACTTGTTACCTACATATGATGAAACAGTTGTTAATCGAATGTATTGAAACAGTTATGCAATTTGTACTTTATGATTTTCATGAATGTTCATTGACATTATAAGTCACTCTGAAGGATATTGAACAAAGGAAACTTTGATTGATCCTAAACCACAACATGAAGTTCTGCCATTTTTTGTTTCATTTGAAAGGTGACACCAACCTTATTCCATCCTTTTTCTGAAATTTTCATCTTCTTCCTCTTCATCTTTTCTCACTTCTAGGTGAGGTTGATGTGCCTGATCAACCTTCTCTAAACAGCTCAGTCCTGCTCCTCCTTGCTAGTCAAGTTCTTTACTTTCAGATTGTCTTTGACTTTATCCATCCACCTCCACTTTGGCCATTCCCATCTCTCTTTAGCCCACATATTCACCATCCCTCCTCATCACAGGTTCATACCACTTCAAGCTACTTTCGTCTACAGTACTTTCTTAGATATCTCTCCCACTTTTTTGTTCCTCTGATTCTCTCATATCTTATTCTGTCCTTTTTTGCAATTTCACACATTCATCTAAACATTCTCATTTCTGCCACATCTAACTTCTCCTTTGCTCCATTTACTGCCTATGGCTCAGCTCCATACACCACTGCCAGTCTTACCAATGTCATAAAAACCTCACCTTTAACCTTCACCCTAATTCTTCAATCACACAATACTCCTGATACCTTCTTTCAGTTGTTCCATCCACTGGCTGCTAATGCAGACCCACTCTAACTGAGATCTTATCCATTATCTCAACACTGGTTTTAACCAGAGTCCTCACTCCCTCATGCATATCCTGGACAATCCTCACATACGTCTCTGAAGCTCCTTTCTCTCTCATGCACCTCCACACCTCTTGACATGGCACTCTATTATACACCTTCTCCAAATCGATAGACAACATATGCAATCCTGTCTGCTTTTCTCAGTTCTTCTCACAATGCCAAGACTGCATCAGGTGTTCCTGTCCTTGGCATTCAACCAAACTGTTCCTCTCCTTAAGCCTTCTCTCTATAATCCTTCCTCAAATTCTATGGTGTATGACATCAGTTTTATCCCTCTGTAGGTTCCAGAATCCTGAATATTGCCCTTCTCCTTATAAATGTACAATCATGTTATTCCTCCAATGCTATGGTATTCTCTACTTTTCACTGATCTTCTGCATTAGATCTCAACACATGTACACCCTCTTCTCCTAAACCCTTCCACTCTTATTTCATCCAGACATGTTGCCTTTCCATTTTTCATTCTTTTCAGCTGCTTCTTTTACTTCCTCCATCCTCATTCTAGCCCTTCATTTGGGACTCCATCCCCAAATACTACCATTGGATTTTCTTCATTTAACAGTTTTTCAAAGTACCTCTTCCATCTACACTTGATCTTCTCATGCTCATTTAAGACCACACCTTGTTCATCTTTCATCTGTTTTATTTTTTCCAGCTTTGCTCGTAGACTTCACTATTCTAAAAATCATTCTCTCTCTCCAATTTTCCATACCCCTCTCCAAAGCTTGTTCCTTGGCTCTTGCCACTACTCTTTTTTGCCTCCTTGTTTGTCTGCCTATACATTTCCGTACCTTCCCAGACTGATATCATTCTTCTTTGCCTCCTTCTTAGCCTTTAACACATCCTGCACTTCTCTGTTCCACCACCAGGTAGACACCTTCCTGTCGTCCTACCCAATGCCACTTCACCCTCTCTTAATACAACTTTGCAATTCTTCTCCCACCATTTCTCCACATTCTCTAAATGATCTGCAGACTGCCAATAAAGGATGGCTGTGCCAATTGCTTTCCTGCATATGAACAAGCAATTAAGCTCTCTGCAGCCGCACTGCTCTCTTCCTGCACACCAACACTCACGAGGTTTGAGTTGCACTATTCTTCTAAAAATATTCTGTACTTATTCCTATCCATTACAGACCTGGACACACTTCACCACGCACAGCAATAGAAAATCATCAGATTTGGTGACATTCTTCTATTTTCAGATGTCTTGGTTTGTTTATTATGCCATGACTATAGTCTCATCTTTATCGTCTTAGCTGTTTGCATGGTCTTCTGCCATCTTAGGTCATCTTCTTCATAGTCTGACATGTTGGATGTTTGAAGATGCCCCTTCTCAATACCACTGTTATAAAAGTATTTGTGGTCTTTCTATTAGTTACAAGTCGAACCATTTTCATTTGAATCTTTTATTAATAACATATTTTTACCTACAAAACTACTAATTACTAAATGATTTTTGTTTTTGCTACCATTCTCAGTGCAATCTGGAATTGTGGAAATCCCAGGAATTCATCAGTTAGAGAGGTGCTTGAACCACCCTGTCTGACACCAACAATCACACCATGACTAGATGAAGTGTCGAGCCCCAAGGTTTGGCCCAACAAGTTAGGCTGCTGACCACATCTGTATGTTATAGCAACATGAGTTATAGCAGGCTGTTTGTTTTAACCAGTATTTCTACCCAATAAAGTGATTTTTACATATAAAAGCACACTACATTTTTTTAAATCAGTAGTCAAAGTATTATTTGGATGTCAAAAATAAATAAAATATTTTTATGTTTTAGGGCAAAAACACTCATTTACACTCTACAAATGTCCCAATGTAAATAAAAAACATTATTAAGAATATGGATTTCTATTATTTGTTATGTTCATTATGTAGCAAAACACATAAAAACTTTACACTGTTTGCGTAATACATGGTTGGGATAAGCAAAAGAAAGGTTTATTTAGGCACTACAGTCTTGTTATTGCCTCATGGTAGCACCCCCAAAAAATGGGTGCTTCTTGCCATAGGAGTGAAGTTGCCAGGGCATGTGCAAAACATGCCACAGTCAGCCACAATCCAGAAATTCCTGAAAGGGTTTGTTTCTAAAGTTCTGGTGCACCACTGAACCACAGTTGGAGCCAAAGCACAAAATGAAAAGAGCTCAAGCTAACAGTCAATTTAAAACCAAGGTGTAAATTGATTAATAAAGTCGCTAAAACAAGATTTACATACCTGAAGATCGTGTTTCCTTTGTCTAAGATCAGCATTCTTAACGCCGCAAAAAAAAAAAAAAAAAAAAAAAGAACATACTGGGCACAAGTGGAATCTTTGTAGAGCAGCAAGGCAGAGGTCTCAGGTCACTAATGAGAAATCAACATCTATCTTCCATCCTGGGTGAACCTCATGGAGGTTGAGGGGGGTTTCTATAAATGGATGCACCAAAAGTTTAACTTTTCAATTGGCATGTCCCAGCCATTAAACGTAATACTAAATGACTGGACTTCACTCAAGGACCCCTAAATTGTGCTCTCTATCACAAGGTTCTTCAGGAGATCTGTCACATTCTATGACAATGAACTGAAGCAGAAACCTGAAGGGTCATGCTAAGAAACCATGCTGAAAAACAAAATCAAGTCTTTGTTGTAATTGCGGAAGAAAAAGAAATTAGAGATTTAGAATGGTCTAGGTTAATGTCCTGACCGAAATGTCTGTTGTGTGATATTGTGGTGGAATCTGAAACCAGAAGAGCCTGGTCAAAACCCCAGAATATTACTAAGCTGAAGCAGATCTACAAGGCAGCAGACTGATCAAAAACTACATTAAACCTTTGCTGCATTTTAATAAAGGATGAATTTAACACTTATAAAGTCCAAGTGGGTAATTCACTTTTGCAATGAGGCAATGGTACTGTAGTACTGCATGAATGTTTCTAATTTCCATTTTTTCAACTCAAGGTATACACACACACACACTAATGAGCCAAAACCTTATGACAACTCTCACATGAAGTGATGACGACAAATGTCTCATACTAATGGTGCATTTCAATGTGAGGGATATATACCCATAGATGACAAACCAAATACAGAAGATATGGGGCAAGTGTAAAGACCCAAGTGACTTTGATAAATGTCAGATTGTTATGGCCAGGCAACTAGGTCAGATCATTTGTGAAATGACAAGCCTTGTGGGATGCTCATGATCAGCTGTGGTGAGGACTTACCGACAGGGTAAGCTCTGAGGAGTAAAGACCAGGAGCACATTCCTTCATGGCAACTCAATTTCCAGATGGAAGTGCCATCTTTGAGCAGTGTAATGCACCCTGTCACAGTGCACAAAGTGTTCACAAAAGGTTTGAAAAGCATGTTGAAGACTTTCAGGTATTGCCCTGTCCTCTAAATTCCCCAAATCTCAATCCATCTGAGCATCTGTTGGATGTGTTGAAACAATTAAGTCCAATCTAATACCACTTCACTCACAACTTGCAGAAGTTAGAGGATCTGCTGCCAGATACAATAAGACAGCTTCGGAGGTCTTGTAGAGTCAATGTCCCAGTGGGTCAGAGGTGTTTTGGCAGCACAGAGAATAGTAGCGACATATTAGCCAGGCAGTCAATGTTTTATCTCATCACTTTAAGATTTTGGATGCATCACTGCAGGCAATTCAATGGGGTTCAAGAGAGTTCACTGCACCACATATACAGTGACGTAAATTGGGATTTGAGTGGAAAGGTACAGTACTCGATCAGAAAAATAAATGCACCCAAGAATACATTTTTTTAGAAATATAAAACTGTGGTTAAGTAAAGACAGAAAACTGACTGAAAATACTTTTTTATTTCAAATATATCACAAGACTTGTACAAAACACACTTTCAAAACATTTTTTTTTTTGTTTGTGTGTGTGATTTTATAAATGTAATAGCAATATTTTGAACAGATGTGATGCTGGAGATGTTGCTGTTTGAAACAGTTTGTCTGATCAGCACCTTGTTTGTTCCCAAAAGAGATAAAAATAAGAAAAAAAAAAAGAAAAGAAAAATACACTAGTAATATTCTAATGCATAAAACATTTGCACATTTCAACAATTACTAAAATCTACCAGAAAAAAGCCTAATTGTATATATTAATTCTTGCATAGAATTTATCCACCGAGTAGTACTATATTTAACTTCATGTGCTCTTGTGCTTAATGTTACCCTGAGTTTTTAAATATCCCCTGCCCACCATAGGGATTCTACTATTTGAGTTTGTTTCTGAGATTAGTAAAATGCAATCCAAAACACTTTAACTTCATGGCTGCATCTCAACTGAATAACTCAAGGTACAAAAGATATGGTGGATTAGCATGAGAATTTAAGAAAAACACTAGAAAGACAGATTAGTGTACACCTTTGATGAGATGACAGCAACACAACAAAACCTACACACTCCAGGATTGTGTGAATGCTAATATTTTAAAACACAGTGCAATTCTTGGGTCTTATTTTTAGGCAAATGTTTACACGTTGTACACCAGCACGAAAGGCACACTATTATTATTTTGATAGTGAACTTTCTTTCTAATTTTGGCTTTTGGGCATATAAAAAGTTTTAGTTTTGACAAATGATAACTGAAAAAAGGACAGGCCTAAAAATCAAGACAGCACAACTCCTGGAGAATGCGAAGGTCCACCCAGGTGTACATTGAGCACACTGAAAACACGATTTGAGCCCGAAAATCAACCATGTTTTCCCCCTTTAAAGATAGTCCATGTCTGGAGGACTACAGAAAACTGGAACACAATCGCTATGCTTGTTTTCTTTGTTTCCACATTACTTTCAATTAGTGTTGTTACAAATACTTACAGGGTGGGGTGTGGAGTGGGTGTTAAGAAAATTGCCTATTTTTAAGGCTAGTGTCATAATTCTGTCCTCTTTTCTGATTTTTAAACAAGTAATAAATATTGTCACTGTATTTATCATCTTTCAACTAAAAGACAAAGCACCACTATTTACGCTATCTTTTAAAAAACACTTTGAATTCAAAATGAAAAATTACACTTCAGATACTTTCAAACCTCCTAAAAAGAAGCATTTTTACATACATTTTTAAGAACATAATCTACAGCAAATTTATTCTTCATATCCAATTTCGGTGTTACTGTAATGGTTAACTTGTGCATTGATATTCGATATTAACTTCATTATTCTTAAATTTATATTTAAGACTGAAATAGGGAGACACTGATTCTTATAAACACTTTCAAACAGCAGCTTATAAATTCTTGTTACACAAAAGAAAAAAGCTATTACTACATCACTTATAAAATAATATACCTTGCATTTCTGCTTTTGCTCTGGTATATGTAAATGCAGCGAATAGTGCAAGCATATTAATTTGTAACAGTTATGGAAACTTATGAACAGTGAACGACTACAATTTTTTAGAAATTATAACGCTGCATATATAATTTTACCTTATTAACAGAAAATGTTCATATAAGAGTACTGAACATCATCTGGGCATATCAGTGCATCAAGGAAGATATATTAGTTTCAGATGTTATTGCTTGTAATTAGGATAAAAGGTGGAACATTTAACAACATATTCTTTTACACAAAATAACGTCCTACCCAATTCTTATGTAACAAATAAGACTATACAATGAACTATTTTGAGATATATAGTATAAAATAAACTTCAGAAATGATCTTTGAGTTGTGCAGCATATCTGAATTAAGAGTAAAAACTCTCTTGGCTCAGGCAGTGACGACGTGTGTCACATGGCAATATAGGCATGCTTGGTCAAAATGGAAAAGTCAATGCATGACTTACAGATGTTTTACAAAAGTGTCTTGATCAAATAAGGCCACCAGGAGAAAGAAGAAATCGCTTTGTTTCACCCAAGGATGGTGCAGAGGCTACCAAGAAATTGAAAATTAACAACAGCCACTTCTCATACAATACCTTCCATCAGAAGATTAGAGTCAGCATCAAGCACAACAACAATCTGAACAAACTAATCAAGAAACAAACATACATTACTGCCTCGGGACAGGTCTGTAAATGCTGCACTTGGTGCAAGGTGAACAATCTATTGAATGTTACCATTAAATTTTGTCTAAAAGTTCTCCCATTGATGTAGCAATAGTTACTTGGAAACTGAAAATTCAGACAAATTGTTAAGAAGTCTGCACTATTTGGACAAATTTCAGATGTCCTGAAACACACTCATCTGCCCCAATGTAATGTTCCATGCCCACATGCATTGCAATATATAATTTGTGAAGAAATACCTCATAAAGTAAACTTTAGCCAAATACCCTTTCCTTAAAAGCCAAGCTGCAGAACTCTTTCACAGAACTGTCACAATCACGTCTCACACTGCCAAAAACATAAAATCTAGCATTGGGAAAGCTTTTCAGATTTTTGGGTAAACTCTATTGTGCTGTATTTCAGGTTGTTATTTGAAATAGATTACAGGGCAGCATTTTCAATACATTTACACCCCTCTCTTAGTTCATACTTAATTTCTACATGTAAACGTGTTACAATGTACTTCTGTTACAATATTTCAGCCCTTGATACAATTTACAAAAACTACCTCGGAACTTCTCTTTAACACAGAGGTGCACAGGAGCAAAGCATCCCACAGAATGCCATCCAAATATGACTGACAACGTGTGGTAAACAAGGACAGCTCCCTGGGAGCTCCGTTTCACAATCGAAAAACTGTCATTGCTATAAATTAAACAAACACACTGAAAGGAAAAGAAAAATTACAAAATCATAATCTCATATGAACAGTCTTATCAGTTCAAAGCAGAGTAATAAATACAATTACTAACCTTCACAAAAAGTGCACAATTTTATGTTCACATTAACAACAGTATTTGGCCTCTCGAAAATTTAACAAAAAACAAAAAACACCACACAGGGCTTGAGATGAAGAATGGGATCTAACCTATTAATATCCTAAAGATGCCTTGAACATTTACTAAAAATTTCAGAAAAAAATATCTCACATTATTGTTGGCTGTTTGTTACCAATTCATATACCCAGTTGGAGTTTAAAAAAAAAAAAAAGAAAAAGAAAAAGTAAGGGCTACTGTGTCAAACAAAAGCTTGATGTGTACACAGACATTCCTGCAGAACTCTAGTCAAAAACCAGAATATGTTTACACTGAAAGATGGATAAAGTGACTGAATACATTTTTAAATTAATCTTGCATCCTTATCTAGTGTTAACTAAACTATAAAGCTTAGTAAACAGCTTATTTGTCTTGTTAAAGTTGTGTTAAGTTTTAAATTAGAGCCCTTAACAAAATGTGGATTTGTATTTACTCATGCAAAATTTTAACCTGTTGCAGAATTCTATATTTAAATGATTCATTTCTTGCCAGACAAAACAAACCTACCTATTTTGTAACAGCTTTCTTTACACATCTGATTTACACATAATTTAAGTAAAGCTTTTGCTAAACAAAATGATATGGCACTTATTCTTTACATTTTCAACACTCCACAGGAAATCCTGTATACCTCAGAATTAAAATACAACACTGGAGAAACAGCACTCACCTACTCCAACATGAGAACCTAAAAGTAAATGTAAAATGGCACAGGTCTCGGAATGTATTGCACATAGGCTGTGTGTGTGAAAACAAAAGGCCAGTTATAAAAAAATGTAATGAATGTTAAAACAGCAGCCACAAGTATAAGAACCTCTGCAAAAGTCACATCTTGACAGGTTAGGTTCATCAGAACCCTGTCCCATTGCTGAATTCTTGGCACCATCCCCTACCCACCACTTGACTAATTTCAATGCTCTATCTGAGTCATGCTGATAAATGACACCATCTTAGACTGCGAGTTTTCTTTATGGTTGGATTTACAATTTTCTTCTTGTTTCTCAGCAACTTGAGTGTATACCATGTCGTCTCTGGTAGTTGCTTTCTGTAAATACAAAAAACAGAATTATTGATATTTGTTTCTAAACACAAAGTTACACCTTTTTTCATATATGTTAATTTCACAACAATGCCCTATACCACATATACTGGATGTTGGATAATGGATGGAGTATGCTTGGAATCTTTATAAAAGTATGCATTTCATAAATACAAATGATATTTATCACAATAATTGACAGAAAATGGTTTTACATTTCTTTAGAGGAATATTGTCATTTGCACAGAGTTTTAGCATTCTTGTGGTACATTTAGGGAGAATCTAAAAGTTACCTGCTAAAGCTATCTGACCACATTGCACCAGTCTTTACACTGCCTACAAGCATCTTTCAGAATCAATTTTAAAGCACCGTTGTTTATAAGTCTTTGAATAAACTTACAACTTCACATATCTTGAAATGTTTGTACCCTTACAATCCCAAATGTAACCGTAACCTTAGATCCTCAAATTCTGTTTTGCTTGCTATTCCAAGAGTACAATATAAAAGAAGTGAAACTGAAACTGCCATCAGGTTTTAGGGTTCAAAAATATGGAATAATCTACCTACAGAGATACATTAACATAGCTTTTTGTTCAATTTGAGTAGATATATGCATTAACACCTTGGAACATTTGCATTTTATTGCTTATTTCATAATTGCAACTTTCTTTAGGATCTTTTTGAAAATGTTTGCACTCCCCAAAAATTCATCTCTGTAGAGAAAAATCTGCAAAAGCAATTTTGTTAAAAATCAAAAGGCTTCTAGCATTTTACAGTGTTAAGGTTTATTTTTGCTTGGACATAATCCACTGTCTTGCATCCTTGGAACACATGCTGACAGACCAACCTCTCCAGGAGTGGTCAATTTGTGTTTGGTGATGCTTAAAACAACCAAATTAGTTCAGAATTTGATCACATCATAATACTTTCCATATACATATACATATTAAATAATAATAAATAATAAAATCTTAATAATTTATTCAGAACTAGAAACACTACTTTACTAGCTTATCAACTGTTCTTAGCTTTAGTGTCAACCTATACCCGGACATAATACAAACCCTTTTAGGGCAATAAATGGTTCATATTGTACTGTATCTCTTTTTCATATAGAACGTAAATTACACTTCCTGCTGATTAACCAATAAGCTGTAAGGCTGAACTTTCCCTTGCATTCTGTTGCCATCTAGTTCAAACTGAGTATCATATTAGAGCCACTGGACAGCATTACTTGTTCTAAGCAGACCAAAAACAGCAAAACGGTGAGGCATGATTCTGAGACTTATTCCCTGTAGCTTTTGGGTCTCATTCAGGATTGATATCCACATACACTTATATCAGATTTTGCTAGATTGCAAGCATTTATTTGACGAGTCAGAAGAAACAACAAAAATGGATATGTGGCAAATGTCAAAACATAGCCCAAGTTGACGTTCACAACAAACATAAAACTGAAAAGATGTAACACAGTGTTCTCCCTGGCATCTTTTCGCCGGGCACTCTGCCCAGCTAATTTAGTTGAGCGCCTGGCTGTCATCTTGCATGACATTGTGAGATGACAGCCGCAGATCTGCAGGCACAGGCAGATCTAATGATCTGCAGAGATGGCAAGGGACAAGCGGGCAAGTGGGGAAATATTGCTAATAGCGGGGAAGAGTCGGAGCAGAGTACACAAGCAAAGAGTATGGGGAGGTGGGGTTTCAAGAGCGGGCTGTACATAGTAATAGCGGGGGTGTAGCAGCTTAATACAGTAGCAAGGAGTATGGAGAGGTGGGCGGGCGAGAGGGGGCTGTACATGCTCATAGTGGGAGCGAAGTGGCAGTTCACAAGCAAAGAGGATGTGGAGATGGGCGGGCAAGAGGAGGTCTGATAAAATAAAAAAAAAAAGTCTAGTGAAACCAGCCTGTCAGATATCATAAAAAAGGCGTCAGAAAGTGATATCTCTGTTCTCAGCGTCAGCGCAGAATGTATAGTGCGGCTGAGCATACAGCAGCTCTCTTCTTGTACAGTACATAGCAAACCAATATATATACAGTGCATCCGGAAAGTATTCACAACACATCACTTTTTCCACATTTTATGTTACAGCTTTATTCCAAAATGGATTAAATTCATTTTTTTCCTCAGAATTCTACACACAACACCCCATAATGACAACATGAACAAAGTTTACTTTTACACTGAAAAATATACACAGAAAAATTTTTCAGTATTCTGTGTGATGAAACCACAGATGTCTCAGATGTAAAACAATTAATTATTTACATTAAATACATTTGCCAGGTCACTAAAGAGGTCAGAGTCAGTTTTGTATCAACCCGCAATATGAATGACGGCAGACCAGAGACTATAACCAACACACTGAGTGAGACTATGGACACTCTAGGCTTGAAAATGTGCTAATCTGGTTGGACTAGGGTCCGATGGAACAGGTGTTATGATTGGGAAACAGAAAGGTGTGGCAAAACTGCTTAGAGATAAAACAACTGGACTCTTGGTCAACTGCCACTGTGTAAAACCACCGATTGGCTCTTGCAAGTCCCCAAGCAGCAGCTGCTGTACCTTATCTAACAAAACTGAACATCTATTTCTTCCAAAATTCTTCAGTTAGGATGGCTGGTTTAACGGAAATTCAAAATATTCTGAACATTCCCCAGATTAAGCTGAAAATGCCCAGTGACACTAGATGGCTGCCTAATGACTTTGTACAGTCATTACAACAATGTACGATGAGTGATCTCCTTGGAGGGCCCAGATCCTGGGGACTTTGATTATGGGAAAGTTTCAGACAACTGAGCCTCTAGGAAGAAAAGTAGAATAAATATTTAACTGAAGACACCTTCTGCATATGCAAGTTGGCTTTGAAGAATATTGTTTAATTTTTCTTCATTAGGCTTCCTATACTTTTTTTCATTGTTTTCACTTTTCTTCCCGACAGCGACAATACTTGTGCCTCTTGGTTTATGTCATAACAATTGTTATAGATAGATAGATAGATAGATAGATAGATAGATAGATAGATAGATAGATAGATAGATAGATAGATAGATAGATAGATAGATAGATAGACAACTTTATTAATACCAAGGGAAAAATTCACAAATTTATTATTTCAAATTAATTATTTCAAATTTTTGTTAGTGTTGCAGGATCCTGAATTGGATACTTCTTAAATTTAATAAAAATACTCTGGTACAAGTGTCAAACCTTAAAAAAGGAAGTCATATTGAGCTTTGGAAAATAATTAATAATAATTAACTAATAAAAATAGTGCACATTTAATTTTCCCCATCCAAATACTTTATCTTGCCACCCGGCTGGAAAAAATTTCTGGGGAGAACACTGTAATATATATTATGTATTTGTCTGGGTATTTAAAGAAATATTTCATAAAACTAAATAAATAAATACAAAAATAAATAAATGTGAAATGTGACAATAACTATTTTGCTTGCATATTACTGTTTTTGTATTTAGCGGTTTCATGAAATAATTTTTTGCTTCTTATCCCTTTGTACATTTATTTCTTCATTTACTTATTTTTGTGCCACATCATGCAACATGAAATATGCAATGACATGAAAGCTGCCATTTTAATCGGTTATAAATTGAGAGGGTAGACTCAAGCGACGACTGTACTTTTATTAGTGAATCATTGGTGAAATGCATTCCCTAAATGCCTTTGTGTCTGTGGCAGATATGACTGCAAGAAAAAAGTTGTCCATAATTATTGTGTACAACGGCTACTTTAATTCAAAAAGCACAGAATTCATCAGAAGTCTACATCTGAAGGGCCTGCTATAAATGTGGCAAATGATGTCTGAAGATTTACATCCACAGTACTGACAACTGACCAAACAAAACATGGTACTTGCTAGAGCCAATTTTCTCAATAGGTAAATCTGGCAGTTTAATTTCATTGCATATTTCATGTTTTAAGCAGTGTCAGTGAAATAAAAAATAAATAAGTAAAGAAATAAATACAGAAATAACCAACAAAAAATATATTTCTCAAAACACTAGGGGGCTTTGCTCCCTGCTCACTAAACCCGGGGCAAGCACTATGTGCTAGCCACTTTGTGGCTATGCCGTTCACTTATGGGGAAACGGATGTACAGTTTAAACTGATTATTATTTTCATGGGAATTGCTACATATGCATAACAGACCGAACTATTTTACATTACAGTGAATTAACCATAGTAAAAAATAGTAAAACATAATAAATTGAAAGAAATTTGTTTCATGTTGCATTATACATTTTCATTCTGTTTTGCTTTGAAATTAACACGCAAATACTTTTAAAACTTACATTTTTACTGTAAAACTTCAGTAAAAACCATATTTGGAATTAACTTAGCGCTTTGAATTTTGATTCTGTTTGAATTACATTGTGACAACGGAACATATAACTGCCCATGAGTGAATATCGTTTCTTTCTCTCTAATAAATAAACCAACTTTTTCGAATATTTGTCCCGGTAATTTGATAATTGTCATAGAAAAAGCTAATCTAATGGGAAACTGTAAACATTTTAATATGAATGGCGTATCAAGATCTCCTTTGGTGTACAATGTTTTCCACGGAAGATGTACTACATTTCCTTTCTTGTCGGCTGTTAAAATTTTACATATCAGAATTGTTTGACCAATTTTGAATACAATTAATCGTGTTCTATTGCATAGCCCAGCACTCATATATAAATTATGCAAATAACATTATGATACATCCTTCTTTCAACATTAATTTGGCCAGTGGAAGACCAGACGGTGTTAATAGGTACAGATATTCTACGGGATGTTTTCATCTTCCGCACAATCACCAACAACTGTTTCAGCATAGTCTAATGATACGCATTTAACCAATTTGCCATGTACTCGATCGACAATTTTTCCATAAATTAGTTTGACTTCATTGTTTCTCGATGCTAGGATTGCCCAAGTACTCATTTCTTCTGTTGATAACCTATCCATCCATTATCCAACCCGCTATATCCTAACTACAGCTTTGGGATTAAATTCTTCATTAAGATGTGGACATAATAAGTCTTCTTTTATTGGGAACTTAAAGTGAGGAAAACATAAAAATTTATAAGAGCTGAGAGCGCAAGAACTGTGTCTGACAAAAGCATTCACATGAACGAGAAGTGAGAGGACTGTGGGCGTGGGCCGTTAACCGTAAACGGTTCAGAGGAGGGCGGGACTTGTTAAAATCTCTTGGTCAATAGTCTCATCTTGCGGGACTTGAAAACATCTCGTCTGGTCTCGATTTTTTTTTTTATAATAGAAAGATTTAATTATTTAAGCTCAAATATCACTGCAATACATTTTTTTTTGCAGTTTAATATTTTCCAACATATTCAAATATTTTCCAACATATACGGTAACAGTTTCTTGCAAACACTTTATTAGATTTCTGCAGCACTTGATTGAGGTTACAAATTGATTTTATCTCCCTCTCCACTGCTGCTATTTCACAATGTCTCTAAAGTCTGTTCATTTAACTTTTTGACAGCACATATTTGGATGAGCACACACCCCTAAATTAATACACATAAAACTTTTAGTTAGTGCCAGCAGAACTAATAATTTTTGGTTGTAAAATAACTCACCTTCTGCTGTCGTGCACGGAGTAACAAGATGATTAGAATGCACAACATTAGAACTCCAAGTCCAACAATTATCAGTGGAAAGTTTGTTACAATGGTGGCAATGAGTAGCAGTGTCCTTATATTTTGAGCAGATTTATCATCAATGATAACACTCTGTAACACCAAAAAAAGATTGAATAATTACTCTGCATAAGCATGGAATTAAAAAGAATGCCATTAATTAATCAGACTACTTCAAAATCTGGATAACGCATAGCTAAATATTGCAAATTATTTTGCTCTTTGAGAAAATGAAATGTTCAGGAATAGTCATATAATAAATTGACTATAATAGCATTGATAATTTTTTAAAGGAAAAAAATATTTCTGAACGTCTAAAAAAAACAAAACAAACATAACTCTCAGGCAAAGAATCACACTTGATGCATGAATGCCCATGATGTGAATGCTTATTTTACAATTGGTTCTCAGTGTATAAATACTCAAACACTTAACAACATGAACAGTACCTCATAATAAACTTGGTCATCAATGCCACATTCTTACCTCATTTATGAACATAATGGGGAATATTGTTTGATTCAGAAGTTTGGTTTGCCTAAAGAGAGATTTAGGAAAAAAGGGTCAAAAAAGTAAAGAATATTGTTTTAGCAAGATTAATGTCACTTCAGTTCAATAATATTTTTCTTGGTTCATTTCTGCTACCTCTCACTTGAAATAAAACTGACACATACAAAAAGCTGACTCTTGGAAAATTGCTAAGTCAGAATACGAGTACTGAATGCTGATCAATATGCATAACAAGACTTTCATGGAATGACTAATATAATACATACAACTTATATTTTGAGTTTTATTAGCATGCTTACCATTTTTAAGTACTATTCACAAGCGCTTGAGGAAATATAAGCTTTCTAAAGGAAAGTCAACAGAGTAAGTTTTACTCAATTGTCACAATCAAATTATAGTTTATTATTAATTAGATAAATAGTATATTATCTATACTAATAAAAGGCAAAGCCCTCACTGACTGACTGACTCACTAATGACTAATTCTTCAACTTCCTGTGTAAGTAGAAGGCTGAAATTTGGCAGGCTCATTCCTTACAGCTTACTTACAAAAGTTGGGCAGGTTTCATTTCGAAATTCTACGCGTAATGGTCATAACTGGAACCTATTTATATCCATATACTGTAATAGACTTTAGCTCGATGGCCGTGGGAAGCGGAGTTGCGTGTCGCATCATCACGCCTCCCATGTAATCACGTCAACTGACTGTGAACGCAGTATGTAGAAAACAAGGAAGAGCTCCAAAGAGCGCTGAAGAAAAAACGCATACAAGCATATTCATGAGTGCAGCTACTGCGGAAACAAAGCACAGTGTAAACCGTAAGCTTAAATTAAGTTTATAGACACGTTCCCGCTGCAGTTTGTCATGCCTTCAACAAATACTTTATTCGCGAGATACAAGTTTAATCAGAAGACACGAGGTATAAACGAGACTTTGGATCACTTTGTAACGGAGTTAAAATTGCTGTAGCGAGAAACTTTTAAGTGCCAGGTCTTAGCTAACATTAAATAAAGCCGCGGACATGGCAACATCACACAAGAAAGCAGCTCATGTGAACTGACTGAACGCAGTACAAGTTATGACTTCCATGAATCAAACCTGTTCAAAAAACACATTACACAATTGACAAGGTAGGAAAAGAATATGCTCCGAGCTGAGCTCCACAGCTAACGCGGTCTTGCGGAAGCAAGTTCGTCATGCTGCCACCAAATACTCACAGAAAAATCCACAAGTTAATACACACGCTGTCTTTAGAGTTTCTCCACACTCAATGTATTCCTCGCATCCCTGTTATACCCTCTGATCTCCCATTTCAATTCAAATGCCTCCAATTTCCAGTAAGGCACTGCTTCGCGATGACAATTAATAAGTCTCAGGGACAGACCCAACAAAAGGTTGCCATTGATTTGAGGCAACATTGCTTTTCTCCTGGACAACTATACATTGCATTCTCAAGAGTTAGCTTGCACAGCTTGGTCATATTACAACCGGAGTGCTGAACTGACAACATGGTAAACAAACAGATCCTTAACAAATAGTTATTGGTATATTTTCCCTCAGTTTAAAAAGGTTTTCTTTTCTTCTTAATAAAAATGTA
The DNA here is from genome assembly GCF_016835505.1 of Polypterus senegalus. NCBI lineage: Eukaryota > Metazoa > Chordata > Cladistia > Polypteriformes > Polypteridae > Polypterus > Polypterus senegalus. The sequence continues at coordinate 63,401,373 of NC_053157.1, read as the reverse complement.
AAAGCAGTACTTCGTCACTGCGAAGCGTGGGGATTTCGCTATATACAATATACAGTGGGATGCAAAAGTTTGGGCAACCTTGTTAATAGTCATTATTTTCCTGTATAAATCGTTGGTTGTTACGATAAAAAAATGTCAGTTAAATATATCATAAGGAGACACACACAGTGATATTTGAGAAGTGAAATGAAGTTTATTGGATTTACAGAAAGTGTGCAATAATTGTTCAAACAAAATCAGGCAGGTGCATAAATTTGGGCACCGTTGTCATTTTATTGATTCCAAAACTTTTAGAACTAATTATTGGAACTCAAATTGGCTTGGTAAGCTCAGTGACCCCTGACCTACATACACAGGTGAATCCTATAATGAGAAAGAGTATTTAAGGGGGTCAATTGTAAGTTTCCCTCCTCCTTTAATTTTCTCTGAAGAGTGGCAAAATGGGGGTCACAAAACAACTCAAATGACCTGAAGACAAAGATTGTTCACCATCATGGTTTAGGGGAAGGATACAGAAAGCTGTCCCAGAGATTTAAGCTGTCTGTTTCCACAGTTAGGAACATATTGAGGAAATGGAAGACCACAGGCTCAGTTCAAGTTAAGGCTCAAAGTGGCAGACCAAGAAAGATTTCGGATAGACAGAAGCGCGAATGGTGAGAACAGTCAGAGTCAACCCACAGACCAGCACCAAAGACCTACAACATCATCTTGCAGCAGATGGAGTCACTGTGCATCGTTCAACCATTCGGCACACTTTACACAAGGAGATGCTGTATTCGAGAGTGATGCAGAGGAAGTCTTTTCTCCACCCACAGCACAAACAGAGCCGCTTGAGGTATGCTCAAGCACATTTGGACAAGCCAGCTTCATTTTGGAATAAGGTGCTGTGGACTGATGAAACTAAAATTGAGTTATTTGGGCATAACAAGGGGCATTATGCATGGAGGAAAAAGAACACAGCATTCCAAGAAAAACACCTGCTACCTACAGTAAAATATGGTGGTGGTTCCATCATGCTGTGGGGCTGTGTGGCCAGTGCAGGGACTGGGAATCTTGTCAAAGTTGAGGGACGCATGGATTCCACTCAGTATCAGCAGATTCTGGAGACCAATGTCCAGGAATCAGTGACAAAGCTGAAGCTGCGCCGGGGCTGGATCTTTCAACAAGACAACGACCCAAAACACTGCTCAAAATCCAATACGTTCTGGAATGGCCATCTCAGTCCCCAGACCTGAATATAATTGAAAATCTGTGGTGTGAGTTAAAGAGAGCTGTCCATGCTCGGAAGCCATCAAACCTGAATGAACTAGAGATGTTTTGTAAAGAGGAATGGTCCAAAATACCTTCAACCACAATCCAGACTCTCATTGGAACCTACAGGAAGCGTTTAGAGGCTGTAATTTCTGCAAAAGGCGGATCTACTAAATATTGATTTCATTTCTTTTTGTGGTGCCCAAATTTATGCACCTGCCTGATTTTGTTTGAACAATTATTGCACACTTTCTGTAAATCCAATAAACTTCATTTCACTTCTCAAATATCACTGTATGTGTCTCCTATATGATATATTTAACTGACATTTTTTATCGTAACAACCAACGATTTATACAGGAAAATAATAACTATTAACAAGGTTGCCCAAACTTTTGCATCCCACTGTATGTGTATATATATATATATATATATATATATATATATATATATATATATATATGTATGTGTATATGTATGTGTATATGTATGTGTATATATGTATATGTAGATATGTATATACAGTGGTGTGAAAAACTATTTGCCCCCTTCCTGATTTCTTATTCTTTTGCATGTTTGTCACACAAAATGTTTCTGATCATCAAACACATTTAACCATTAGTCAAATAGAACACAAGTAAACACAAAATGCAGTATTTAAATGATGTTTTTTATTATTTAGGGAGAAAAAAAATCCAAACCTACATGGCCCTGTGTGAAAAGTAATTGCCCCTGAACCTAATAACTGGTTGGGCCACCCTTAGCAGCAATAACTGCAATCAAGCGTTTGCGATAACTTGCAATGAGTCTTTTACAGCGCTCTGGAGGAATTTTGGCCCACTCATCTTTGCAGAATTGTTGTAATTCAGCTTTATTTGAGGGTTTTCTAGCATGAACCACCTTTTAAGGTCATGCCATAGTATCTCAATTGGATTCAGGTCAGGACTTTGACTAGGCCACTCCAAAGTCTTCATTTTGTTTTTCTTCAGCCATTCAGAGGTGGATTTGCTGGTGTGTTTTGGGTCATTGTCCTGTTGCAGCACTCAAGATCGCTTCAGCTTGAGTTGACGAACAGATGGCCGGACATTCTCCTTCAGGATTTTTTGGTAGACAGTAGAATTCATGGTTCCATCTATCACAGAAAGCCTTCCAGGTCCTGAAGCAGCAAAACAACCCCAGACCATCACAGTACCACCACCATATTTTACTGTTGGTATGATGTTCTTTTTCTGAAATGCTGTGTTCCTTTTATGCCAGATGTAACGGGACATTTGCCTTCCAAAAAGTTCAACTTTTGTCTCATCAGTCCACAAGGTATTTTCCCAAAAGTCTTGGCAATCATTGAGGTGTTTCTTAGCAAAATTGAGACGAGCCCTAATGTTCTTTTTGCTTAACAGTGGTTTGCGTCTTGGAAATCTTTTTGCCATTTGTGGATAATGGCTCTCACTGTGGTTCGCTGGAGTCCCAAAGCTTTAGAAATGGCTTTATAACCTTTACCAGACTGATAGATCTCAATTACTTCTGTTCTAATTTGTTCCTGAATTTCTTTGGATCTTGGCATGATGTCTAGCTTTTGAGGTGCTTTTGGTCTACTTCTCTGTGTCAGGCAGCTCCTATTTAAGTGATTTTTTGATTGAAACAGGTGTGGCAGTAATCAGGCCTGGGGGTGGCTACAGAAATTTAACTCGGGTGTGATACACCAAAGTTAGGTTATTCTTTAACAAGGGGGCAATTACTTTTTCACACAGGGCCATGTAGGTTTGGATTTTTTTTCTCCCTAAATAATAAAAAGCATAATTTAAAAACTGCATTTTGTGTTTACTTGTTATATTTGACTAATGGTTAAATGTGTTTGATGATCAGAAACAATTTTTGTGACAAACATGCAAAAAAATAAGAAATCAGGAAGGGGGCAAATAGTTTTTCACACCAATGTATATGTATATATGTTTATATGTGTGTATGTGTATATATGTATATATATATATATATATATATATATATATATATATATATGTATATATATATATATATATATATATATATATATATATATATATATATATATATATATATATATGACAGCAACACTCATAACAGTGACAAAACAATTACATTGACAATCATGTTACGTTATTTTTAAAATGTTTCCTTTTCTTTTGTCATAACTTCTTTAACACACTACTTCTCCGATGCGAAGCACGGGTATTTTACTAGTGTGTATATATATATATATATATATATATATATATACACTGCTCACAAAAATTAAAGGAACACTTTAAAGAAACACATTAGATACATCAGATCCTAATATGAAGTTGGATATCTATACAAATAACGACAGGGCAATGTCTTAGGAACAAAAGGATGCCAAGTCTTTTAATGGAAATAAAAGTTTTCTGCCTACAGAGGGCTCAATTGTGTAGACACCCTAAAATCAGAGTGAAATGAAGATGTGGCAGGCTAGTCCATTTTTCAAAACGTAATTTCTGCTACGCAAAATGCTTTTCAGTATCTTGTGTGGCCCCCACGAGCTTGTATGCATGCTTGACAACGTCGGGGCATGCTCCTAATGAGACGACGGATGGTGTCTTGTGGCATTTCCTCCCAGATCTGTATGAGGGCATCCCTGAGCTGTTGTGCTGTCTGAGGAGCAACCTGGCGGCGCCTAATGGACCGAAACATAATGTCGCACAGATGTTCTATTGGGTTTAAGTCAGGGGATCGTGAAGGCCATTCAATTGTTTCAATTCCTTCATCCTCCAGGTACTGCCTGCATACTCTTGCCACATGAGGCCGGGCATTGTCGTGCATTAGGAGGAAACCAGGACCTACTGCACCAGCGTAGGGTCTGACAATGGGTCCAAGGATTTCATCCTGATACCTAATGGCAGTCAAGATGCCGTTGTCTAGCCTGTAGAGGTCTGTGAGTCGCTCCATGGAAATGCCTCCAAGATCATCACTGACCCACCACCAAACCAGTCATGCTAAACGATGTTACAGGCAGCATAATATTCTCCACGGCTTCTCCTGACCCTTTCACGTCTTTCACATATACTCAGGGTGAACCTGCTCTCATCTGTGAAAAGCACAGGACGCCAGTGGTGGACCTGCCAATTCTGGTATTCTATGGCAAATGCCAATTGAGCTCCCCGGTGCTGTGCAGTGAGCACAGGGCACAGTAGACATTTGGGCCCTTAGGCAACCCTCATGAAGTCTGTTTCTGATTGTTTGGTCAGAGACATTCACACCAGAGGCCTGCTGGAGGTCATTTTGTAGGGCTCTGGCAGTGCTCATCCTGTTCCTCCTTGCCCAAAGGAGCAGATACTGGTCCTGCTGATGGGTTATGGACCTTCTATGGCCCTCTCCAGCTCTCCTAGAGTAACTGCTTGTCTCCTAGAATCTCCTCCATGCCCTTGAGACTGTGCAGGGAGACACAGCAAACCTTCTGGCAATGACACGTATTGATGTGCCATCCTGGAGAAGTTGGACTACCTATGCAACCTCTGTAGGGTCCAGGTATCGCCTCGTGCTACCAGTAGCGACACTGACTGTAGCCAAATGCAAAACTAGTGAAGAAACAGTCAGAAAAAATGAGGAGGGAAAAATGTCAGTGGCCTCCACCTGTTAAACCATTCCTGTTTTGGGGTCATCTCATTGTTGCCCCTCTAGTGCATCTGTTGTTAATTTCATTAACACCACAGCAGCTGAAACTGATTAACAACCCCCTCTGCTACTTAACTGACCAGATTAATATCCCATAAGTTTCATTGACTTTATGCTATACTCTGATTAAAAAGTGTTCCTTTAATTCTTTTGAGCAGTATATATATGTTTATATGTGTGTGTGTGTGTATATGTACAGTGGTGTGAAAAACTATTTGCCCCTTCCTGATTTCTTATTCTTTTGCATGTTTGTCACACAAAATGTTTCTGATCATCAAACACATTTAACCATTAGTCAAATATAACACAAGTAAACACAAAATGCAGTTTTTAAATGATGGTTTTTATTATTTAGGGAGAAAAAATCCAAACCTACATGGCCCTGTGTGAAAAAGTAATTGCCCCTTGTTAAAAAATAACCTAACTGTGGTGTGTCACACCTGAGTTCAATTTCCGTAGCCACCCCCAGGCCTGATTACTGCCACACCTGTTTCAATCAAGAAATCACTTAAATAGGAGCTGCCTGACACAGAGAAGTAGATCAAAAGCACCTCAAAAGCTAGACATCATGCCAAGATCCAAAGAAATTCAGGAACAAATGAGAACAGAAGTAATTGAGATCTATCAGTCTGGTAAAGGTTATAAAGCCATTTCTAAAGCTTTGGGACTCCAGCGAACCACAGTGAGAGCCATTATCCACAAATGGCAAAAACATGGAACAGTGGTGAACCTTCCCAGGAGTAGCCGGCCTACCAAAATTACCCCAAGAGCGCAGAGACGACTCATCCGAGAGGTCACAAAAGACCCCAGGACAACGTCTAAAGAACTGCAGGCCTCACTTGCCTCAATTAAGGTCAGTGTTCACGACTCCACCATAAGAAAGAGACTGGGCAAAACGGCCTGCATGGCAGATTTCAAGACGCAAACCACTGTTAAGCAAAAAGAACATTAGGGCTCGTCTCAATTTTGCTAAGAAACATCTCAATGATTGCCAAGACTTTTGGGAAAATACCTTGTGGACTGATGAGACAAAAGTTGAACTTTTTGGAAGGCAAATGTCCCGTTACATCTGGTGTAAAAGGAACACAACATTTCATCAGAAAAAGAACATCATACCAACAGTAAAATATGGTGGTGGTAGTGTGATGGTCTGGGGTTGTTTTGCTGCTTCAGGGCCTGGAAGGCTTGCTGTGATAGATGGAACCATGAATTCTACTGTCTACCAAAAAATCCTGAAGGAGAATGTCCGGCCATCTGTTCGTCAACTCAAGCTGAAGCGATCTTGGGTGCTACAACAAGACAATGACCCAAAACACACCAGCAAATCCACCTCTGAATGGCTGAAGAAAAACAAAATGAAGACTTTGGAGTGGCCTAGTCAAAGTCCTGACCTGAATCCAATTGAGATGCTATGGCATGACCTTAAAAAGGCGGTTCATGCTAGAAAACCCTCAAATAAAGCTGAATGACAACAATTCTGCAAAGATGAGTGGGCCAAAATTCCTCCAGAGCGCTGTAAAAGACTCATTGCAAGTTATCGCAAATGCTTGATTGCAGTTATTGCTGCTAAGGGTGGCTCAACCAGTTATTAGGTTCAGGGGCAATTACTTTTTCACACAGGGCCATGTAGGTTTGGATTTTTTCTCCCTAAAAATAAAACCATCATTTAAAAACTGCATTTTGTGTTTACTTGTGTTATATTTGACTAATGGTTAAATGTGTTTGATGATCAGAAACATTTTGTGTGACAAACATGCAAAAGAATAAGAAATCAGGAAGGGGGCAAATAGTTTTTCACACCACTGTATATATGACAGAAACACTCATAACAGTGACAAAACAATTACATTGACAATCATGTTACGTTATTTTCAAAATGTTTCCTTTTCTTTTTCATTACTTCTTTAACACACTACTTCTCTCTTGAAGCTTGGTATGTTATAGTATATATATATATATATATATATATATATATATATATATATATATATATATATATATATATATATATATATATACACACACATATACACATACTTCAAAAATGTTTTAAACAATATTAACACTAAAATTTATATAAATCAGAAGGAAAAATGTATGCTTTTGATACTTACGGGAAGGCATCATACTTGTCCAATATAATATTCAGCTGTGCTCTTTTACATCCTCTAACAGGAAACCCTGTAAGCTGTAAATAAAATGATAATCAGTAAGTGAAGAAGCTTTCAGTGCACTGCTAAGTTGCTTTAAATCTGCTCCTTTTGGCATCATTTATAGCATATTAAAAATATATATTATTGCTTCGAGGAGCAATATCTTGCAAAATTTAATATGCAACTAAATTAATTCACATTAATGAAAATTGACATAGATGTTAATGAGTCACTGGTTCCTATGCGTTAAAAGATTTATATTTAGGTTAACAATCTCATCAGCTAATAAATGATCAAGTACAGTGGAACCTCTGGATACAATCACCCCTGTATACGAGAAATTCAAGATAAGAGGAAAGTATGAGCGAAAAATTCGGATCTAAATACGAGCATTGACTCGCGCCACAAGCCAGGCTGTGGTTATGCGTGACGCGTTTCCCAATCCGCCTCGACTCGGGGATTCACCCAAGCTGACGCTGCCAGCCCGTCAGTTCACTCAGTGTTCCTTGTTCTCCCGTAGCGTGAGGATCTACGCGTTTGTGCGCATGTGATTTCATTGTTTCGCCGTAGCAGATCGCCATATAAGCGTATCCAAAAATATTGCAGACATGCAGACGGAGAATAGGAGACGATTGCCCTCAAGAGGAGTACTAGGGTGTTGTACCGTGTTAGCCATTATGAATGTAGAGAAAAGCCAAGCAAAATGACACACTTTATTGGCTAACTAAAAAGATTACAATCGCGAGCGAGCAAGAGAGATAAGGAGGGAGAGAGAGAGAGAGAGAGAGAGAGGGGGGCGCACGAGCGAGCAAGAGAGATAAGGAAAGGGAGACGCGCACGAGAGAGAAAATGATATGATCACAAGACGCTCAGCAGACAAAGTGTATCCACACTTATTTAGCAGTGTTATTTGTTAGGAAAATTGATTTTTATGTTGATATTTTTGGGGGTGCGGAACGGATTAACTGGATTTCCATTATTTTCAATGGGGAAGTTTTGTTCTAGATACAAGAAATTCGCTATACAAGCTCAGTGCTGGAACGAATTAAACTCGTATCTAGAGGTTCCACTGTATTACTAAGTTAACAAATTAGGCAATTTCTGTGTTCTGCTATTTAGCAACTTATTAAGCATGCACACAAATTTTCTTACTGTGCAGTACTTTCTGCAGATTTTTTTCAGCTGTTTTTTTCATTATACAGGGGCAATGAAACTGTTTGAGAGTGGCTGTGTTCAATTTCACAGCTCAAGTGGTTGCAGAAGCTGGCAGAACAGTAAGTAAATAATCGGTGTCATACACGCTAATTGTAAAGAGACAAGCATGTTTCTCAAGAGAGAAGGAATTAAATTGTAAAAAAAAAAATATAAGATAAAATCTGTTATATTGCACTTAAGCCAGGGAGCATTCATACCAATACAAGTGTTGGGGGAAAAGATACAGCATTTAAAGGATGAGTATTGCAGCAGGAAATAAGGGGGAATAAGTATTAAAGGTGGTTACAGAGGACCATCGAGTTTTAATTAAACTACTCTACTTCCTTTAAAATTTGAAGTTAAGAAATACAAATACAAAAGAGTTAAACATTTCACAAACTAAATTTTAAAATTCAGACTGATACATTGCAAGTCCTATATGATGCTAGGGATGCCGGCTAATCCAGGGTCAATAAACTGGAGGAGGATGGGGCTACCTTGTACTGAAATAGAGAATTGGTGTTTGGTGGCTAAGTGTCCTTTAAAGAGAGATAATGTGTACCCCTAAATTGGCATGGAATGAAACACTAAATGAAAGAGATTGAGATAGGTGGCTCACACAAGTGCAAGGTAAGATGTTCACGCTGTCCAGGGTCAAAAACCCCAGAGTTGGAGGTCTCCAGCCATTATGAGAACCTTACATTGCTGGACCACAACTCTGAAGTGGTAGACAGGATGTGACCTCCAACACATCACCTTAAATTACCAAAAGACGGAGGTAGTGATAACAGAAGACTCAGTTATCAGGGGTACCAAGACTCATGTTTGCTCCTGAGGCAGAGCCCTCTCATATAATGTTTTGACTTCCTGGTGCACAGGTGGGAGACTTCCATGAACTCATAGACTACATGGCTGCGCAATATCTTTAAAGGTCACACTGACATTTCAAAACATTGAAAATGTATAACACCATCACCTCTCCTTGCATCACGAGATGGAAAAATGGCTCTGGATTACGAATAAATAGCTATACTTCCCATGTACCGCAGGCACACTTTATGGTGCGATACAGTTAATTTTATTTAAAACAAATTCCTGCAACTCCGCACACTTAGAAGTATTTTGCAGTGTTGTTATGATGGTTCCAAGTTCAGTTAAAGTTGCTACAAATCATGGTGCCATATTTTTTTTTTTGGAAAACAGAAGTTACTAATTACTTTTACTCACTTAAACACAGAGTCCTCAGCTGTTCTCTTTCTACCATCTTCAGAACAAAAAATGTGACTCAACGTGCATTGTAAAAATAAAATCATACATTATTGTATTTGATCGTGAATGATTATTGTGCATATTTTGCTTTTTTTTAATTATGCATGCAAAATATATGCCGAATAAAGTACATAAAGATGAGTGTTGACTGGAATTGAGAGCTTGCAATGTTACAATGTGCATGCTTTGATATATTTCAGATTTATTATCGTGTACACAGTATAATTACATTCCTACTTGCCCACAAGCAATGCTTGAAGTGGAGCCAAATTACTGGAAGTACTCTGTTTGGTTAGTGGCTTGTTCCATCTCCCAATTTATTATTATTACTTTTACATAACGTTTCCCCCTAGCTGGTTGGAGTGTGTGTTTATTAGTATATAATACTGAAGGGAGTGTGGTCCAATTGACCAAAAAAGTACCACCACACTGCCACTTTCCTTGTCTGCTGCTCAGTTTTCACTGCACAGGTGATGTAAAATATAACACTGTGACAGTGCGGGTCAGCTCCTTACTCCCTGTTTGTTTTTAGGAGCCTCTTGATACCACCATTGATAGTCATGACCAGGATGAGCTGAGCAGATAAGGAAAAACAAGCAAGGGGATGGTGAAAAGTACAAGTGCTTTTATTAAAAAGAAGTCAAAACAAAACAAGTGTTCAAAAAAGTGCAGTGCTTCATCAATAATAAATAATCCAATACAAAAAAAAAGAGCACACCAACAACTCTGCAAGAATATCCAACAATTCAAAATTAACTGAATCTGGAAACAGAAACCCAAAATGTTAAGATCGTCATAAATCTACCACTTTCTTCAGCCTTGAAGTTTGTTTAAAATTCTTATATTTCTTTATGGACAAATATGTGTTTATTAATTTTAAATGAAATAGGGCAAATAAAACCTGAGGTGTATAAATCATCATCTCAAATTTCCCTGTTTTATAATTAGCAAGTTACTTGTTTCTCCGCTTTCCCATCTATTGATTCAACTTTCATTAGCAAAGTGAATAATAGTTATGAACCATCTTTATCTCTTATGGAGCACATGCCTACATAACATATAAAACAACTGTATTCTGTCCACTTAAAACAAATATAATTAAACGTTCCCTATCTTCAGGATTTGAACATTTCATTCTGAAAACTGCTGCTATTAAACCTGTTTTAAAGTTGGCCTAAATCCACATTACTTAGCTAATTACAGGCCCAGTTCTCAACTTCCCTTTCTTTCCAAAGTTCTGGAACATTTGGTGGCTGTACAGGTGCAGCATATAAATGCTCGGTTCAGACCACTCCAGTCTGGATTTCACTCTGGTCACAGTTCTGGTAAAGGTGACTAATGATCTGTGGATGGATGCTGATTCACGGGCAATGATCAAGCTTGCTTTGATGGAACTCAGTGCTGCTTTGGACACATTCTGTCATACAATACTGCTTACACATTTACAGTAATTCCTGTGTATTAGTGGCACTGTTTTAGATGGGTTTAGGTCTTTTTAATTAACAAGTAGCACTTTGTTGTAATGGGAGTTTACAAATCGTTGGTGGCACCTGTTATTACGGATGTGCAACAAGACTCAATTTTTAGGTCTGAACTATTTAAGATTTATCAGCTTCCTTAATGTAAAATAATTTGTGCACATGGCCAGGGCTATCGCTGCTTTGCTGATAATACCCGGATACTGCATGTGTACAGACATCTATCCACATTTCTTCCACATCCTGCACTTATTGCTTGTCTGAGTGATGTCAAGTTATGGCTTACAATTTTTCAAAATTATATAGTAAAAAAACTGAAATACTTTTGATTGCAAATAAGTCTCAGTTGGTCAAGATGGATCATAACAGATGATATCCTGTTCAGTTTTCAGCTATAGTTAGAAGTCTGGGTGTTGCATCTGATTCCTCTCTGTCATTTGTTCCACATGTTAATAACTTAGTTAAAATGCCCTTTTATTATTTAAGGAATTTAGCCCAACTTCAATCATCTTTGACCTTAGCAGATGCCAAGTGTTTAGTTCCTGTTAAGGTAAAATCTAAGAGAAGCAAAAAGGTATGTAGAAATGTATGCCTTTATAGACCCTAGTACTACAGCCACAATCTGGAATGAAAATCTTCAGAGACAGTTAAACCTTCAAGGAAGAACGATTTAAGTATTCCTCCAAACAATAAGTCACTGTGATAATGAGTCAAGAATGCTAACTAATAGTACTATTTTATCAGATTTGCAAGTCTATGCGCTCAATGATAATGCATATATAGATTTCCCAAAGTGTATATGCAGGTCTCTAATTCAGTGGACAGAGAAAACATTCCACAACAGGAAGACATTGCAAAGCAGACATATTGAAGAGATACGTCTTGCATTTATAGATTCAGAAGTTTATCTATTAATAGGCATCAACAACCCCCCAAAACCTCACAAAACACAGTGGTAAGCTGTTTAAACATATGCAATAGTTAATCGTGTGTAAATAACAGAAGTACAAGAAATGTTGTATCAACAGTACAATGCATATTTTCCAGAGCGGAGAAAGAGGAAACATTGCAGGAGGACATCAAATTCATCTGAATTAAAAGGTCACTCTAAGAGGTAGTGTAGTTTTAATAAGAGAGATACAGGTTGTGAGCATGCACTAATACACTGCATTACTGCACCCACCACACGATGAACCACAGTAGAATCCCAAATTAGCACCCAAGTGCAGTTGTGCAACAGGTGACTCCTAAGCACCACACTAATTCGAATGGAATGGAACAGTGTGACTTTTTTTGGAGTGCCAATCTTGCCACGTACCCCTGAGTTTTCCGTGTAAGTTGGAAGACCTCCTTGCAGGGCTGGATGTAGGTTTACATTATACCCAGGACAGAGCTATTGCAGGTTTTAATAAGGTAAAAAAAAATAGTATAAAAAAATGAAGAAAAGGATCAGAGATATAGTAGAACCCCCTGTAATTATTGGACAATAGACACACAAGTTCACAGGGAGAGTGCAGGTTTAGTGGAGACAATAAAATTATGGGGACAAGAGCACAATATGTTCCAGAGGAGATGCAAGACTTAGACAACCTGGCAGCTAGCCTCCCTCCTACATGAGGGTGGTGGGAAATGGATTAGAGTATTTGTATATGTACAGTAACTAAATTGGAATAAGTGATAGTCAAAAGATAAAAAAGTCGGAAATAAAGTGACAACAAAAAATTCACTTGGGGTGTGTTGGGAATGTGGTCAACAAGGACATATTGACAGGAATTGTTCAATGAAACCATGTCAGCAAAGTTGTAATCAGTCAGCTCGGAACAGGGCACAGTTATTCCAAAACTGGAACCAACAAACCCGTGGTTCCAGCTTAATCAGGAAATCTAGGGCTGCCCAGTGAGTCCTACTTGGGAAGGAGGACAGTCAGCTTAAGTCAAATTACCCACACAGGTGGAGTCTATCACAAACCACGTGGCCTCCTGTGAGGAGAAAGTATAGTTTATTGAATCAAATTTTGTAGTTACAAAGGAGATATAAATACTTTCATACTCTGATTAATATTATTAATTTTGTGGAAGAATTTTGACATTCTTCTATTTTAGATGATGCACAAAACTAAAGCTAAAATGAATCTCTTTTTAATATTACCATGTAGTTACCTGAAAATCCTATTAGCAATTCAAAATTCAAGACAACCAAAGATTTTACATTCAATCTGTCACGTACAGATTTAAGAAAAGGCAGGAAGCCGGAGTAAAAATTTTAATTGTATAATGTCATTAAGATAAATTATGTTACGGTTAAAATGTAAGAAGATAAGAAAAGATAAGCGTCAACCAGTTTTTTTACATTAAATAGCAAGAATGGTATTTTTTCTTTTTAATTTTGCTATGATGTTTTTAATGGTGTGTTATGTATATGGCCTGTGTGTTTTCCTTCAAAATATTAATTGATAATTGCTCAGCACTCTAAATGAGATTTTCTTTTCCCTTTTCTCCAGACATTTATTTCTGTGATTATAATCATTTTTGGATATAACAAAGATGCTTTCTAGAAGCTAAATATACAGAGAGGCAATAAGGATTTATTAATATAAAAAACATACAGGGTTAACATCCAGGTATGTTTCATGGTCCTCCTTGTTGGGATGCATCCCCTCAATGGCATCTATATATTTCTGATCAGCCTGGAAAAAGTGTGGAAAGGACACAACAACTGGAGCATCTGCAAAGTAAGAAAAAAGTCAAGATTAAATATCTACTGTAAAAATTTCCTGTGAATGTATTATACAAGGAATTGTGTAACTGTTGATTATGTTTAGGGGATCTGTAAACCAGGACTCTTGCAATATGTCGCCATTAACTTGCAAATATGCTTAAAAACAAAAAAGTAATTCATAGCCAGATCATTTCAATACAATCTTGAATTCTTATTATTTAGATTTTATGTCAAAGGAGAGACATCAAAGATCTGATCTTGCATCCGTTTTCACGGTACATGACACTAGCTAGAAAGTCACTTGATTTCCAAGGAACAAATGCTGCAAAGGTTCAAAAATAATGGCTCACTTTTATATTGTAACATACTTTGCTTTTTAACATTCTTAAAATATTTCAGATCATCTCTGTTAGAATGAGATACATACAAATATTAACAAATAGCAGAAAGATGTCATAAAAATAGCTTGACCCCTTTTACTTTGTTCTTAGGTCACTTTATTAATGAAGTAATGTCTAAATATCCTAATTTAAGCTTTTGATTCAGTTATAAAAGCTTAGATTCAGTTATAAAAAGAGATTAAAGTAAAACATGAAAAATAAAAACAGGGCCACATACACACACGTAATAAAAACATTAATCAATATCTTCAACTTATTTTCTCCAAAACTGCTTTTCTTTTGGTAACATCTGAGAGGAAGGAAGGTGCTAAATCTGTGGGGAAAAAACCTGAATAATCCACCAAATCTTGTTCAGACAACAGGAAGAACATGCAAACTCCACACTGGTACAATGAATAAGCTATGGATTATACTCCAAAGAGTTGTGAGATAGTATACCTAACTACTCGGCCATTGTGTCGAAACTAAGAGCCTTCAACAAATAAACTACAAGGACAAATATTCTCATTAACTTGCAGTAGGCATAGGTGATGTCTCCTTAAATAATGTGCTCCCAAAAAGTCAGGAATATAGCACATATAAATCAAATTAGCAAAAAGGGCAATCTTCTTAAATTTCTCATGAACAATTTAAAAATGGGTAACAAAATAAACACAATAGTTAGTGTTCATTCGTTGGTCAAGAGTCCTGCTTTCAGCTCAAAAAGTCATTGCCATGAGGCTTTAGGTTTCCCATTTATGATGTGCGCTAATACTTCCAGAAGTATATATTTATAAATATTTTAGCAAAAAAAAAAAAAAAAAGTGTGTTTTATGGATTGTCTCACTGATCTTAGCGTTGTTTCATGGAAGGGGTGCTTGTGTTTTCCCGTTAGTTTATCCTCACTTTCTAGTGGAGTGTTTACACATCTTGAGCATAAAACTGGATAACAGACATGGATTATGAGATATGGGAGACATGAGATTTTTTCTGTTTTTTCATGGACAATTTTATACATTGTTCGCCTTTGTAGAGCATTGGGTAATATTGGATTGTACTATATCAAACTTTTCTCCCCATTCTGCATTCCTCAGGCATCGCTACAAACTACAGGGGTTAAGTACCATATAAAAATATTTTTGGATAAATTATTCCTATAAAGCTGAATCAGCTAATAAAGTATATAACTTAATCTCCTTCATGACTTACTAAATCAGGCAGTGTAAATTAAGAGAATAAAACAGCACATCTGCATTACAACAGTTTCCTTAGTCAGCATGTAAAGTTCATTCCCCTTTGACATTAAAGAAATATGAAAAAGGAAGATAATCATAAACTGTCACAAGACAAAAAGGTACAGTATTTACCATTTCTGCAAACGCTGACTTTTAACACCCCAGCTCCTAAGCATGCTCCAGAAGGAACACAGAATCCAGCATTTGAAGGGTTTTTTTCTGGTGCTGCCAAAACCTCAGAAGGGGGTGCGAACCGGTAGGCAGGTATTCCTTTTACTTCTACATCCTTTTCAAAGGCTATGTAAATGGACCTGTAAATGGATATATATTGCAGTGCTTACTCACTCTTAATTAAACAATATCCTACTAATTAGTAAGGACATTATTTTATTACTAGATTACTGTGGATTAATACTGGTTCAGATAGCCTCAAAGAGATACACTACTACCAAATTAAGGACAAGCAAAACGGGAGGAGTTAATATCATACATATACAAATTTTCAAGCTCTCTAAATTCAATGCAGTGCATTTCGAGCTTGCTAAAAATAACATTCCATTATGCTTATCTAACTTTTTAGATTATCCCATTAATTAGATTAAGTACATTAAACTTTATTCTAACACATAGTGACAGGGTTTTAAGTACACAGTATTACATATGAAAAATTGTATTTTTAAAATTTTAAATTACAGTCTAACGTTAAAAGCTACACTTATTTACAGTATGCATGCACAAATCACATGATGAATTATGCCACAAAGTTGTTATCAACATTACTAGTAACCTGCATTTTAATTTATAAATGTACACTATTTTCTGAAGAAATTATAACGTGAAACAGCTTTGGTTACATACATTAATCTGTTAGATCCAAAACAGCACAGGATTCAGCAATTAAAAGTAAAAAATGAGATGTGTGAAAATTGTATAAAAACTGAAAAATTGCTACGACAATTATTGGCACTGTTTTGAAAGATTCAAATTTGTTTGACTGGATAAATAAGATTCGCAATACAGTAAATCATACACGCCTGCAATACATTGCCAGAACTCATATGACACAACTAACAAAAAATTACGGCTTTGTTCCTTATTGACAATGACAACTGCCTGAGACCATCAGACAAATTATCACCAAACATAAAAATTGAAAAGGGTACAAGGCCATCTCCAGAGACTTGGTCTTCCTTTTTCCACAGTTAACTATGTTGTTATGAAGTTTGGTGTTAATGGAATTGTCAAAGCCTATCAGGACATGGCCAAAGATGTCTTTGAAGGTTGGTGCAAACTGAGCTTAAAAGCTGACCTAACCCATACCAAACCTGTATGCACTACACAAAATTAAGAAGGGTTTTATGAGCAATGACCAAGGAGGACCCTACTAATAAAAGACCCGCATAAAAAGCCATGGCTAATCTTCACCCAAATTTACCTTGTAAAACCAAAACACATCAGCGAAAACATTCTGTGGACTGATTAAAACAAAACAGAAACATTTTGGCAATAAAGACCAGGTATTTTTTTATAGGCCATGAAATGAAGTCTGTAAGAAAAACCAGCACCTTAACTATCGTTAAATCTAGTTAAGTTTCAATAATGTTGTGGGGCTACTTTGCTGCCTCTGGTGCTGGGGGTTTTGAAAGGTTAAGGGAATTGTAAAATAGAAGGATTAACGAGGTATTTTAGTAGGAAATGTACTTACTAGCATCAGAAAAATAGGCATGAACTGAAGATCATGGGTTTTCTAGCAGGGCATTAACTCAAAACACAAATCCAAAAGCAGAAATGAAAAGATTACAATGAAAAAAAGCAACTGTGTTAAACATGCCAGCAATGGGTTCTGATTTCAATCCGATTAAAAACTTTTGGAAAGAGCTGATGTTGGTTGGTTATGTTAATAGCCAATATTAATTGGAGCTGTTATTGGTAAAAGGAATTCAAGAGATCAAGAGCTAGAACAAACTGCAATTCAAAAGCAGGGGAAACTACTTATTAGAAGAAAGATTCAAGAAGCTTACAGAAACATTTATGTGTGAAACATTTGGAGGTCATCATTGCCAAAGATTATGCATCTAAGTATTCAGGAAGCATGCCCTTTAACACTGTCCAGGTCATGTTTTCAATTTTCTTCTGTAATTCAAATTGAAGAGACATATTTTTGTTGTATAACTTTGGGCATCCTATTAAAATGTTTTGATGATGAAATGTTGACAGATTGACATTTATTTCTGGAGTTATTATACATGTACAGTAATCCCTCCTCGATCGTGGGGGTTGCGTTCCAGAACCCCCCGCGATAGGTGAAAATCTGCGAAGTAGAAACCATATGTTTGTATGGTTATTTTTATATATTTTAAGCCCTTATAAACTCTCCCACACTGTGAACATTATTAGAGCCCTCTAGATATGAAACTAACACCCTTTAGTCAAAAGTTTAAACTTTGCTCCATGACAAGACAGAGATGACAGTTCTTTCTCACAATTAAAAGAATGCAAACATATCTTCTCTTCAAAGGAGTGCCGTCAGGAGCAGAGAATGTCAGAGAGAGAGAGAGAGCGTGGCAGAAAAACAAACAAATCAAAAAATCAATACGTGCTGTTGGGCTTTTAAGTATGCGCACCGCGATAAAGCAGCCGCAAAGAAGGGAGCAATGTGAAGGTAGTCTTTCAGCATTTTTTAGTGTAGCGACTGTATCTTCTGGGCAAACAGCCTCTGTGCAAACAGCCCCTCTGCTCACACCCTCTCCGTCAGGCGCAGAGAGAGTGAGAGAGACCGACAAAAGCAAACAATCAAGCACTGCTCGGGAAGCACATACATACATGCTCTGATTGGGTAGCTTCTAAGCCATCCGCCAATAGCGTCCCTTGTATGAAATCAACTGGGCAAACAAACTGAGGAAGCATGTACTTTAAATTAAAAGACCCATTGTCCGCAGAAATCTGTGAACCAGCGAAAAATCCGTGATATATATTTAGATATGCTTACATTTAAAATCCGCGATGGAGTGAAGCCGCGAAAGTCGAAGCGCGATATAGCAAGGGATCACTGTAATAGCTAAAACGCAGTGGAAGCTGAACAATAACAATTATTACTACATTTTTTAGAACATACATTTATTTACTATCAGTTATTACACTATATTAGAAACAACCATTTTAACTCTGGCTTGCTTACTTTAAAATCACTGAAACCACAGCAATTATGTAAAACCTTGCTCTGTTTGGCTTTTTAATAACATTGTTCATAACAACATATGGTGAGATAGTTAATGGTAAGCATATGTACATAAGAAACAAAATCAAAAAGGTCAAACTGCTCAAAACGCACACAACCAACCTAGCTGGGATATAAAGTATAATAAATAACTTTTCCATGTATGCCATAATGACCAGAAATTAACCAGTTTTTATTTTTTAAACCAGACGTTTTTTCTTACTAGGAGGCATTGACCGAAATCAGACATTTTGGCATAAACAAAAAGAATGTAGTTTACATTAACAAGAGAATTCCGGCTAAGACCTGTGTCACTCACTAATTCTTTTGAAGTGATGTATCGTAGCTGGTAGAGCAAAGAAGTATTTAATTTAAAAATACAGATTTTTTTTTTTTTTTATATATAAACATGTTGATCAATGTCAGGATTTTCAGATTCACAAAATAAGCTTCAGGAGTAAATGGTCAGTTATCCATAGATACATAATCTCATCAAGAGGCTTCTGTTGATGTGGATATAAATGACAACAATAAATATACTTACTATATTATGTATAATATGTTCATATTTCCTGCCACAGTTATGGACAATGAAGAATAAACTACTAAAAGACAGTCTCAAGTTGGTTTACAGAGTCATTATTGTTATATGTACAGATTACAGTGAAAAAAATCAATATTCAACATGGCACATATGCCTGTTTTATGGCCATGGCACAATGTTAGAGATACAACAATCAACTACACACTCAGTCTATTTAAGTTTATATATTTTTACTTAGCAACCAAACTATCTCTTTCATTATTTTGGTTTATGAAGTCATGAAAAATGCACTTTACTGTCAAAATATTTCACAGCTCCATCTTAAAATGTATGAATTATGAATGCATTAATTAATTTCTATAAAATGGAAAGTGTTTTAAAGTATCATGCAAACTGCACAAATTAAACCAGGCAATATGTGAATTTTAATATACTATACATGTAGGACTGTCATCACTTTGATCAGCACCCCCACCTCTTATATTAAACATGCCCTGTGCAATGGTTCATTGTGTTCTTTTTGAACACAAGTTAAAACTTTGAAACACAAAAAAGAGAATACAAGAATCATTTAAATGAATGAAGCATTACAGTAATTCCACACATAATAATGGCAATGTTTTGTGAGTGACTTGAGCGTCAACTGAAAAACCCCTTTTCTGAACTGCAGTAAACTTATCAAAATGAAAAACATATACCTGCAGAGATCTGCTGCAAAAATGTACAGCAACTCATCTTTTGATATGAGTGGGTGAAAAGTACTTCCATCTGTGCCATTGATCATATTGCTCTCATTTGAGCTCCACCATTTCAGGGTGCTAAAAAAATAAAAAAAGAAAACATACTATTACCTTTCACAGGCCAAAAAACTCTCTTAAAGCATTTTTGTAAGTAAACAAAAATAAATTAATTTTAATTTATACAAACTACAAATGGTAAAGTTCAAAAGAGCAAAGCCAAATGAATGCTTTTATATTATTTCCATAAATATGAATATCTTACATGGAATATTATTATTCTGTGATAGAAAGCTGCTCACATAAACACGTTACTATAAGATCTCACTCTGTTAATCTCTTATTTGGTAATGCAAAACTGTACATGGTTTTAATACAGTGACAACTGGAAACATGTAGATACCTATTCCTTCTACAGCATCTGAATGACTGAATGCATGTACAATTCACATACAACAATACAGAGATACACAACAACTACACTACAAGAACTAGACAATGTGGATACGTCTATAGAGGCTGTACAATAACTGTACTGTTATTTCACAGGCTAGATCTTTGCAGAATATTTACTGTATACTTGTATACCAATTTTACTAGGGATGAACACTATACTCATAGCTTGATATTATTCCTTATAATATTCCTTATGAGAATATTTTCAAAATTATACTGTAGAGTGTGGTATCTTAAAAATACACGTTTTGTGATACAGTGTATAAAAAAGCAGGTGCCATGCTTTCAATTATACATGTCAAATTTGTTAATGTACATGTATCATGTAAATAAAACTAAATTTGTGGAAGTAGTTTCATGTCACAGAGTTATTTTGTAGCTGTTCCGAAGATGATTTAATAAAATGCCCCAGTGGTTGCTTCCCCACCCATACTGAATGAACAATGGAGGGTCATATCCACAACCACTCACAATGAAACACTTTAGAGTTGCTAATCACACAATACACTTTTATTGAGCCAAATTGCCACTTTAAAATTACATTTGTTTGCAAATTTCTTGAATCAATCTTGGCAATATGTATATATTCTCTCAGTTTGTCCTCTATTTGGCACTTTGTTCAGGAAAAAAAAAAAACTTCAGCATTGTCAGTGAAATAACTGCCTACATTTTGAAACACATAAGCTAACTGAAAGTAAAGTACAATCTTACCTAAAGAAAAAAAAACAGTTAACAAGGCAACAAAGCAAAATAGTAAAGAAAAGCACTAAAGGTAATTTCTTTTGTAATTTAAAAATATACATAATGCATAATTACAATACTGTATAAGTGCTACTTTATATCATAAAGTTTCAAATCTTCTTAATTAAATTTGGGGTTGTAGGGTGGTGGAATATACAGTATCTAGATAGCATTAGAGCCAACCTTCATACGCACAAGGGGCAAATTTAGAATTGCCAGTTAAACCAACATTATTTTTCTTGGGATAAGGTTGAACTGGGGGAAACAAATAACATGCAGACAAGAAAAGGCGGTATTGAATTTAAACCCAGGACACCGAATCTGTAAAGTAGCACCATTAACAGTTGTACTCTGTATTGTAAGGTAAATAGTCTACTACAGGCTTGGGAGAAAAATGAAACAGGCAGTAAAAAGTTGCTTTTTTTTATTCCCAGTACTGGTATTCATATCATCAAACTCTGTCAGAAAGCACAGTTTCAAGATAATAAATAGCCTTACCTTTGCCCATTCCAAGTAAAGATTTTTCCAAAATCTTTGTAATCATCTTCTCCTGATTTGAAAACAAAGTCCCCATCACTGGTCCCATTTTTCTTAAAAAAAAATAATAATAATAATTACTGGACACTCTTGATTTATTTGTAGTATGAAAGTCTTAAAGCATGCTGAATACTTAAAAAAACATCAGAATGAGAGTTGCTTGCCTGCTCCAAACACAAATATATAAACTTAAGAGGTCACTATTTATAACACATTCAAATGAATAACTCCACAAATACAAAACTAAAATCTTAGTAGGATTTGCATTATAGAGCAACTAAAACTTTTTTTTAAAAAGATGTGTCATATGTTTATTGAAGAGAAATCATGGAGTGTCTTTTGTGAGTAAATTTATCACAGGATAAGACTTGTAATGCTTGCATTCAAATTTACTACTTGAAATAAAGTCAGCAATCAAAACAATACCTCTCCCATGTGGATTTAAGTACTACTATTTCATGCTGCATTACACAACTGTAGGTTGGTCATTACAATAGCAAAAAGTATAATGACTCAACAGATACAAATATGTTTTGATAATATTTTCATTACAATAGACAAACATATTCTTACCTTCTTTTACACTTTTTCTGGTGTATAAAATAAGTTCACCTCAAAATCATAATCAACATTATGTAAAGGATTAGCTTCTCAAAAAATTGATCATATTCACTTTAATATGAGAAACAGAGTTAGGTCAACAGCCAATGGCACAATTAAAATTTGTTTCTAATAGGAATCAGGCAGGCAAAAAGGCCCATCAGTGTTTCAGGTAAGGATGATAAAAAACCATGTGCTACAACATGTTATCAATGGCTAGGGTAGAATCTATTCATTGCTACCATATGATGAAGTATTTAATATACAGTATAACTAAATCTGGCTTATTAACTTATAGTTTGTTTATAAAGCAATACTTCAGTACCACACTGATACAAAAGCTCAAATACATGACAAAACTAGTTGTTTTTTTTTTTTGTTTTTTTTTTTACAGTATTGGTAAGTACTAAGTGAAAGTCAGTACTGCATTCATGTGTAACTCAAGTACACTACTTACTTCAAAAGGCACAATAATAAGAACTTTAAAACTATGTTTGAAAATGGATGACAGACAGACAGACAGACAGATAGACAGATAGATAGATAATCCCAAGGGGAAATCCACATACTCTAACAGCATCAGCCTGATAAAGAACAATATTAAATAGTGATAACAATGAAGGTATAACAGACAGACAATAACTGTCTGTCAGTGGAGCAGGACAGTGACAGCAGTCTGTCGCTGAAGCTGCTCCTCTGTCTGGAGATGATACTGTTCAGTGGATGCAGTGGATTCTCCATTATTGACAGGATACAGCACCACATCAACACATGTCAAAAATAACAGCAGAGGAAATGTCTGGAAATGTTTGTATTTGAGGCAGATGAACAAAAGCAATTATACTTGTTATACACACACAAACTTTAGTTATTACCACTTTTATCTAATTATGGAACTAGGAAATAGATTTGTGTGTGCTTTGAGAGCACAATGATTTGATTGAATCGATGGTGAGTTGTAATAATTTAACTTGTAGTGTCACAAAGTTGTAATAGGAGATGAATAGATGGCAAGATTAATGGCTTTAAAGCCGTGTCCACCACTGTCCAAGTCTGTCAGTCTATCTGAGCATCCATTCATTTTCTTACCAGTGTATACAGTTCAGGGTAACATAGAAAACCTTACACACAGTTACGCATAGAGGACTGTGCACAATGACAGAGCTGACAATAATTATAATAATTATAATAATAATATTTTTTTTTAGAGCTAACAGAAGTTGTAGGAAGTAAAAACAGTGGCAGGGTTTCAACACAAAGTGCCAATTTGGCTTTTACACACTGTCAGTTAAAATGAGCTACCAAAATAAACTTCAGTGTTTCAATGCATCGAAGAACTAAGCACATCTCCCTATTAACATGACATGCACTGTGTTAACAGAAAAAAAGTTTTAACTGAAACTTCATATTGTTTAAAAATATATTTCTGCTCCCACCATTTGTATGGATTTGTATCCCTTGTTTTCTATGTTGTATTTTCAATGTTAAAATAATCTGGTGCTTCAAGCTTTAAAAGAAATAATAATTTTTTTTATAATACTTAGCCTCAAAAATTAAGCATTAAAATCAACTTGTTAATTTGAATACATTTTTATTTCTGCCAATACCTGGAACTTCTAATATACTGTAAATG
Source organism: Polypterus senegalus (assembly GCF_016835505.1). Classification (NCBI taxonomy): domain Eukaryota; kingdom Metazoa; phylum Chordata; class Cladistia; order Polypteriformes; family Polypteridae; genus Polypterus; species Polypterus senegalus. The sequence continues at coordinate 63,377,561 of NC_053157.1, read as the reverse complement.
TTAGCCTAAAAAATAAATAAAAATAATAAATGAATCTTATATTAAAAGCAAAAAAGACATTTATACCAAATGTCAATTTTAAAAATTACGAATATGGTTAAATGCTAATTTCAAGTTAATGCAGTTTGAACTAAAAGCAAGAAACAGCAGACATACCTTATACATAAGACCAAAATACTCATCAACTTCTGGTTTCACGTAATGAAGTTTAGAAAGAAGTGGATCTTTGAACCCCCATAAAAGTTCATGGACTGTATGTGTTGCAAAAACCTCCACTCCATACACATTCATCATGAAAAAAATCACAAGGCTTGTGAATGAGGATTTTGTTAACTCCATGACAGTCTAAAAGAAAAAACAATGAAAGCCATACAAAAATTAAAACAATGTTCCAGAAAACAATATATAACCAATGCTTTAAATAAAATGAGATGCATAACTGAATTCCTTCCCCAAGTGGAAATGTGTGCTAGACATGGATTACTGCAAATTGTAATATTTTGTCCTTCCTTTCAGTTTTTGTACTGGATTAACTTGAATATAATATGGCAGATATGGGATTTGTGACAAAAAAAACAGCATTACATTTCTGGAAATCAGACAAAAAAAAGAACAAAAAATAACATCAATACATTTCTGAAACATGAGATATGAATAAGCTATTAAAGCATTTATTTTTTCTAATGTTTACCTTATGATGGTGCGAGTTGGGTACATGCATGATTGATACATTCATACTGGCCACAAAACAGTACAGATAGGCATAAAAAGGCCCTTAAATGAGCATATATTACTACCAACTGCTGCCCTTGTCATTAATTATTTTCTTTTTCTTTGTTTTCCCTTTTAAATCAAGACAACAACAACATGTATGAATATATCACATTTTAAATTGAAAAATGTAGCTCAAAGTGATTTACATGATGAAGAAAGAGAAAAAAGACAAAATAATTAAGATTAGGGAACACTAATTAACATAGAATAAAAGTAAGACGTGACCAAGACCACAGGTGTCATGAAAGTATAAAGCAAAACATTAAAAATGAAACTGTAGTAATAAAACCAATTTAAACTGTAACTAAACTATACATTTAAAGTATTTGGGAAACATGAAAATTATAACAAAGCTTAGCACCAAATATCATCACTGAACACTTAACAATGAAATACTGTATGTAGACATTGACTGAAACTGCACTTCTATTTTAGATTTTGGTTTAAAACAAATTAACTTTATGGGTCATTTAATTTAGACAAAATGATAGGTGAAAATGTTGTTTCTTCATTAAAAATTACAGGAATTTTGAGCATAAATCCAAAACACTTTTAGTGAGAGAGACTGAAAAATGAGTGTTACTTGACTTAACTGTATTCCCGGCTTCATGGCCTCATTCCACTTTTTTGTGTGGTGCAGCTAGTGTTTTAGCAGGTAAATTACCTGTAATTCTTTCATCTTTGTTTTATAAAGTACAGTACAGTAACCTGACAAATGACACATGGCAGATCTGCTGAGCATGAAGCTTGATCAAAACATTTTGAAAAGCTGCATTCTAAAATTTAGGTTCTTAGGGAGATACAACTTACTGCAGAATTTGAAAATGCCTACTTACTTAAAATCGCATATTTATCTGTAGTTGATCTGAGCTAGCATGGTTTACACACTTTGAAACTGCTCTTAAGTAATTCTGTAGTATTTAGCAATTCCCCTGTATTTTAAACTGAATGCTTTTCCAGAGATTCAATTAATAAGTTACCAGACATTCCTGCAGTCTATGAACAATTGTATACATTTAGAGAATATATAATTGTACACTTGATGATCTGAATATGATTAATGCAAAGACTATAAACAAGGAGAAAACTGAAGGGGAGTACATCTCACTGATGAATGAGAACTGGAAATTGTGCACTTCTTTATTTCAGTCTTACATATTCTGATGTTGTTCTATACAAAACCTGCGAATAATAAGATGAAAGATCATAACTTTATCCATTTATACTACTGTGAATTGGGTGGGAACATGGAAGCAGTTTTTATTATTGGTAGTTACTAGTGATATTCAAATCCCCCCACATGGGCCCCAAGTTTGCTTCACAGCGAGTTCAGTAAAATTTTCAGAAATGTTTGGGAGCATTAGGAAACTCTGCAAAATGCATTGAAGTTGAAGGGGAGGAGGAAATTAACTAGTTTTGAGAAAATTATAATGGTCTTTTAAGTGTCCCTGATGGCTAGGGGTGTGTCTGACAATTACAGTGGTGTGAAAAACTATTTGCCCCCTTCCTGATTTCTTATTCTTTTGCATGTTTGTCACACAAAATGTTTCTGATCATCAAACACATTTAACCATTAGTCAAATATAACACAAGTAAACACAAAATGCAGTTTTTAAATGATGGTTTGTATAATTTAGGGAGAAAAAAAAATCCAAACCTACATGGCCCTGTGTGAAAAAGTAATTGCCCCCTGAACCTAATAACTGGTTGGGCCACCCTTAGCAGCAATAACTGCAATCAAGCGTTTGCGATAACTTGCAATGAGTCTTTTACAGCGCTCTGGAGGAATTTTGGCCCACTCATCTTTAAAGAATTGTTGTCATTCAGCTTTATTTGAGGGTTTTCTAGCATGAACCGCCTTTTTAAGGTCATGCCATAGTATCTCAATTGGATTCAGGTCAGGACTTTGACTAGGCCACTCCAAAGTCTTCATTTTGTTTTTCTTCAGCCATTCAGAGGTGGATTGCTGGTGTGTTTTGGGTCATTGTCCTGTTGCAGCACCCAAGATCGCTTCAGCTTGAGTTGACGAACAGATGGCCGGACATTCTCCTTCAGGATTTTTTGGTAGACAGTAGAATTCATGGTTCCATCTATCACAGCAAACCTTCCAGGTCCTGACGCAGCAAAACAACCCCAGACCATCACACTACCGCCACCATATTTTACTGTTGGTATGATGTTCTTTTTCTGAAATGCTGTGTTCCTTTTACGCCAGATGTAACAGGACATTTGCCTTCCAAAAATTCAACTTTTGTCTCATCAGTCCACAAGGTATTTTCCCAAAAGTCTTGGCAATCATTGAGATGTTTCTTAGCAAAATTGAGACGAGCCCTAATGTTCTTTTGCTTAACAGTGGTTTGCGTCTTGGAAATCTGCCATGCAGGCTGTTTTTGCCCAGTCTCTTTCTTATGGTGGAGTCGTGAACACTGACCTTAATTGAGGCAAGTGAGGCCTGCAGTTCTTTAGACGTTGTCCTGGGGTCTTTTGTGACCTCTTGGATGAGTCGTCTCTGCGCTCTTGGGGTAATTTTGGTCGGCCGGCCACTCCTGGGAAGGAGGCATTATCCATTTGTGGATAATGCCTCTCACTGTGGTTCGCTGGAGTCCCAAAGCTTTAGAAATGGCTTTATAACCTTTACCAGACTGATAGATCTCAATTACTTCTGTTCTCATTTGTTCCTGAATTTCTTTGGATCTTGGCATGATGTCTAGCTTTTGAGGTGCTTTTGGTCTACTTCTCTGTGTCAGGCAGCTTCTATTTAAGTGATTTCTTGATTGAAACAGGTGTGGCAGTAATCAGGCCTGGGGGTGGCTACGGAAATTGAACTCAGGTGTGATACACCACAGTTAGGTTATTTTTAACAAGGGGCAATTACTTTTTCACACAGGGCCATGTAGGTTTGGATTTTTTCTCCCTAAATAATAAAAACCATCATTTAAAAACTGCATTTTGTGTTTACTTGTGTTATATTTGACTAATGGTTAAATGTGTTTGATGATCAGAAACATTTTGTGTGACAAACATGCAAAAGAATAAGAAATCAGGAAGGGGGCAAATAGTTTTTCACACCACTGTATGCTGGACCAATTATAGTGGCAAAATACATAATTTTAATTGTGCAGCAGAAGTGTTAGCCACTGCACAACCATATGTCAAACAACAAAAGGTGTAAACAAAACAATAATCACAAGCAAAATATAACAAATGGCCACACACGAGCAAAAAAGGAAAAAAGAAAATTTTCACAGTTCACAATAGCCAGTGTGTTGTTCTATACTTGAGTCTCTTGGGCAAGCAACCTGTGTTCAAAAGAAGCACAATGCCTGAACAAACTTATTAGGAAAGTCTGCCCAGTCACAGGATGAATGCTGAACAGACTGGAAGCTATTGTAAAAAAAGAGGATGGTGGCATAATTGGATGCTATCATGAAAAATCCCCCATCCTCTCCAGGAGGCACTCTCTTGGCCACAGGCTCATTCCACTGCGGTGTGCTAAGAAATGTCTCTGAGGTTTTTTTTCTGCCTACTGCTATCAGGCAATATAATACTTCCTAATGGCAGACATGCTCTTTAAGTTCACTTTGAAATATCTGCACAATATATATTTATTTATTTTTGATTGATTGATTGACTGGCTATATTATTTGTCCTGCGAATATGTATGTTATTTGTCCTGTTTTTAATGTTTCCGTTGCATCTAACTTTTCCCTTTGAAGTTTATCCAATCTTCTTCTTCTTTTGGCTGCTCCTGTTAGGGGTTGCCACAGCAGATCATCTAATTAAGTTTATCTAATCTAATCCAATCTAAAGATGAGTCTGTGTTTAAATCAGAATGGGGGGATTATTTTAGCTTTTACAATGTTAGAACAAAGAAAGAGCTTAATATAAAACATAGTTTACAAGCACTGCCATTGACAGTATAAAAAAAATACATTGCATTATCTCTTGTGATCTATTTTGCACCTATGTTTAGAATTTTGCTCAGAAAGAAAAACTGGCAAAAGTCACATATGACTAGTGTTGATGAGAGAATTTCACCAAAGCGTTATTCACAGTGAATTGCTGCATTCACATTTTCCCTTGTTTGTCAAATTATTTACTGATAATTTGGGTATTTAAGAGAACTTTTTTCCCCAGCAGCCTATAATGCTTTGTGAGGCCATCACAAAATCCCCTAGAGGTATAACAGCCAAAACTGGATGAGACCACACCCCAGGCATACAATACTGACCTTGCATTACAGACTCTGTGGGACTTAGTAGAACAGATAAGTAAATAATGTAGGTCATCAAAATTTTATTTTTGTGAAACATGTGCAGCATAAATAATGGGTTATCTCTGTTTGTCGCCAAATGTGCAGGTCGATCTTAGAGTTCCACATCAGCATTAGAGACGGAAGCGTGTGCCCTACGCGTGCCTAATTAGCCATGTGGTGGTAAAAAGAAAACCTTGAAGGAGCCTGATGTGCTCAAAACCACACAAGACTCTATGAAATAAGAATAATAACAAAAGATTCATTACTATTTACATGATATTTCTATCTTTTTGACAGAAGAAAAAGTGAAAAGCATCAGCACAGAAAGCTCCAGAGAGACTTCAAAAAAATAGAGCGAGCCAATGGCTTCAATCATGACACGCCAATTTGAATATTCTTTGTTTAGAAGACTTGCATATTTTTTCTGACTTTTGCCATTTCCGCTTTGTTTTGACGAAATATATGACTGTGCATCTCTGACTGTGTTCTTTCTTCTTTGGTCTCACAGAGGCACTGTGGTGCAGAGGTTGGCACTGATGCTGCACAGTTCAGTTCACCTTTTTGGCTTCAATAATCAGTCCAGTACAGTTGGCAGACATTTCCCTAGCCCACAGGATCACATTAAAGAAGACTGCACCATTATACTTCAGGCAAATCTAGTTCAGTTAGTTCTTCCTCAATGACTTCAATGCATTTCGCCTAATTCAGCAATATACACAAACGCTTCTGTGATTTCTCCAAACTCGAGGTGAAGTGAACATTGTGGAGTTCGCTCATCACTATTTAGGATTGGTCAAACATATTACACAGAGAACAATGCTAGACTGGGCAGCACGGTGGCACAGTGGGTTGCGCTGGGTCCTCCCTGCGTGGAGTTTGCATGTTCTCCCTGTGTCTGCGTGGGTTTCCTCCCACAGTCCAAAGACATGCAGGTTAGGCGTATTGGCGATTGTACATTGTCTCTAGTGTGTGCTTGGTGTGTAGGTGTGTTTGTGTGTGTTAGCGCACCCTGCAGTGGGCTGGCACCCTGCCCAGGTTTGTTTCCTGCCTTGCGCCCTGTGTTGGCTGGGATTGGTTCCAGTAGACCCCCGTGATCCTGTAGTTAGGATATAGCGGGTTGGATAATGGATGGATAGATAGGACAATACTAGACCAAGGTCCACTTCCAAACCCACTTAATATAATTCAAGGTCTTTGGAAGTCGAAGCCAGAGCCTTTCCTAGCAATATCAGGCACAAAGCAAGACTTGTGTTTTGTGGTACATGGCAGTGGCCCTTACCCGGCTGGGACGCCTCATTACTGGAAGGACCAGGGAAAGATAGCTTTTCCAGGACATTACCTTCCCCTGGAACACTAGATGGCAGTCCTCCTGGCTTGCAACAGTGCCACAGGTCTGAAGCATGGAAACTCAACCCTGCTGTGGCCCATAGCCTTCAACAGGGGGTAATTGGAGATTTTCAGTGCCTTTGGTTGCAGCACTTCCGCAACACCCAGAAGTGCTGTCGGAAGAAGGTCCTCAAGCACCTGGAGCTCTTCCAGGTGCCCTAGAAAAGGAACCAGCTGCCACTACTCCAGGAGCCAGAGACATTGAACGTAGCTTGCCAGGAGGAGTGAAGGTGGACAGAAGAGAAGAAGAGACAGAGAAAAAAAGACATGAAGTGTGGTTTGTGTATTGCATTTGTGCTGGGAACTGTTCTGTGAAGGTAGGAAATGAGGGAAAGAGTTTCCCACATGGAAAAATAAAAACGGTGTGTGCTGAACTTGTGTCTGCTATGTCTTTGTCGGGGTTTGGGTGGCAGGAGCACCCTCTAGTGGCCACAGTTTCTTAATATAAAATTAGGCATTGGGAGTGTTTAAGTGTTTCATCACATGAACAGGTGAATGTACTGTTTTGCTGTATTATGTATTAACGATCACTGAGTGGTTCAAAAGAATTATTATTTGACAAATGCTGTATCCAAAGAGTTTTACCAAACAATACAACAGAAAGAGAATATTAAAGTACATCACAAGACTCCACAAGGTTAGACAACAACTATCAGCATAACAAAATAAACCGTCACACCAAATGCAAAGTCCACAATTGGCATCAAATCCAGACCATCCACTTGTACTCTGCATTATGGTGCATGATACTGAAAATGCAGACAGAGTGGAGTACAGGCAAGATAGGGGGGAGGGTGGTGGGGGATTCTGGGGTGGAATGTTCAGATGGTAACTCATCTTCAAATGTCATAGCGTTTTTTTGACCGTACCTGTATTAATTTATACTGGGTGTTACAGACTCATGTCAAATGTATGTTTTAATTATATTTGTACAAATAATAATAATAGCAGCTCACTACTCAAAACGCAGAGCGCCCAGTCTCGAACTTGGGACCTCTGTGTTATAAGGCAGCAGTTCTTACCTCTGCACCATTCAAGAATACATGTAAACTCCATGTCAATTGAAATTTGAGCTTGAGTTTTTAACTCATTGACAGCCACATGTAAATCGAATGCTTTTTTTTTTCTTTGGTTATATTCTTGAATAAAAGCGCATGTGTTTATTTCATATTTGGACTCCATTTAGACTTCACATATTATACACTTCATGTCATTATTAGTATAACATGGAAAAAGTTTCTGCTTTTGGTATGTGTTCAGCATTTCTTGCATTTCCTTTCATCCTACACTTATCCAGATCTTTGTAGACACTGAACACACTTGAAATGCATGCATTCCAAACAACGATATACTGTATTATTTACCCTGTACAACTCCAGTCACATCACATGCAGATAAGGAGCCTTGGCTTGAGCTGGGAGAACTGAACTCTGTCAAGGTAGGGGATGGGACAGCAGGCTGCTTGCTGCTTGTGCTGATCGACATATTTAGAAAACAAAAGACACTGATGGAGAGGTGCAAAGGGATTTAAGGTGGGCCGGGATTATGAGTTTTTTGTAGGCTTCAGGAATTCTAATGTTACTTGCGTAATTGATTAATGAATAAATGTTGGTTAAGTTACCAACATTAAGTAATGGTGGGCAGAATTATATTAGGGAATGGTGGGAAGTATTAGAAGAAGGAGATCATTTTGCACAGATTATAAGAAATGTAATATAAATTAATGTACTTCCTAGATTAAGCACTTGCACTATGGTCATGTCTCATTGTTACATTGTAATAAAGATTTTTTTCTGCATCTCCATTTGAACTCTGAGTCTGTTTTCTTTATAAAGAAAGAGCTGTTCTCCATGACACTGCCTGTATAGATATAATATGGTAAACTTTATCATCAAGGCAAGGAGAAAAATGGGGGTATAGGGGGAGTTCAAGGACCCCCTAATAAACCCTTCAGAACCCTTGAAATACTCAAAACTGAAATTCTATGTTATCCTCCATCCATCCATTTTCCAACCCACTGAATTCGAACACCGGGTCACGGGGGTCTGCTGGAGCCAATCCCAGCCAACACAGGGCACAAGACAGGAACCAATCCCGGGCAGGGTGCCAACCCACCGCAGGACACACACAAACACACCCACACACCAAGCACACACTAGGGCCAATTTAGAATCACCAATCCACCTAGCCTGCATGTCTTTGGACTGTGGGAGGAAACCCACGCAGACACGGGGAGAACATGCAAACTCCACGCAGGGAGGACCTGGGAAGCGAACCAAAAGGTTCGAACCCGGGTCTCCTAACTGCGAGGCAGCAGCGCTACCACTGCGCCACCTCTATGTTATCCTTGAAAATAAATTTGAAAAGCATGTCATGGTGTTCGAAATCACCCAGTGTCCATGTTCTACCCATTATATGAAGTGCTTTTGCTCTTCAGCTACAGCAAGTAAATTAGCAGACGTGTGTGTCAGCAAAAGTGGTTTCTATGTTTGACGCTGGTTAGAAGTACAAGGTGGTGTGGCTTATACTTGCAGACCGCATATTTGTGCATGACGCAGTTAGTATGTTTAAGATTGTTAAATATTGAGAGAGCATTCTTAACAGCTAATTGTATACATCCCAATTCCACTAACAATGTAGTACCAATAGGACTCCCCACATATCTCTGTTTAAAATAACACTAATTGCATTTTTTTGTTCACTGAATGTATATAGCAAGTACTTGAGACAAACGCGATATAAAGTTCAAAATGATTAAGGTTGTCATTTGGAACTGTAATTTGTTACTGCATTGAAATACTCACCACAGCAGGAATGTTAACTGTTGTCACTTGGTCAATCTCTGGGTCGCCAGCTGACATATCTGGTTGAAATACAAATGTCTTAGGGCTCAGTGCAGCCACTTTTGTTCCATTTTCTAAGAAGGTGACATTTACTCTGGGTCTATATTCCCTAGAAGAAAACAGGAAAATTGGCTCAATTGCACAAAATCCCTGTTACATAAACATACTTAAGAAAGTACATCCTGAAGAAAAAGAATGTGCAAGACAAACAAATGTATAGCAGAGATATACAAAGCATCATATTTACAAAAAAGTAAAACAGGCAGCACTGTGTTAAAAACAGGTATGATTCCGTCATGGAAATCACTGCATGGTCTCATGAACACACCCAGAAATCACTGTCTGTGAACATAATTTGCTGTGCCATCTACAAATGCAGGTTAAACTATCTTGCAAAGAAGAAGCCATATGTGAACATAATCCAGAAACGCCCACCCTCTTCTCTGGGCCAAAGCTCATTTAAAATGGACTGAGGCAAAATGGAAAACTGCTCTGTGGTCAGGCAAATCAAAATTAAAACTTCTATTTGGAAAATACGGACACAGCGTCCTACAGGCTAAGAAGGAGAGAGACCATTCGGCTTGTTATCCGCGCTCAGTTTAAACGCATGCATCTCTGAAGGTATGGGGGTGCATTAGTGCCTATAGAATTGGCAGCTTGCACATCTGGAAAGGAACTGTCAATGCTGAACGGTATATACAGGTTTTAGAGCAACATGTGCTCCAATCCAGACATCTTTTTCAGGGAAGGCCTTGCATATTTCACCAGGACAATGCTAAACCACATACTGTGTCTATTAAAACAGCTTGGCTTCGTAGTAGAAGAGTCCAGGTGCTGAACTGGCCTGCCTGCAGTCCAGACCTTTCACCAACTAAGAACATTTGGTGCATTGTGAAACGAAAAATACAACAAAGACCACCCAGGATTATTAAGCAACTAGAATCCTATATCAGACAAGAATGGAATAACATTCCTCTCCCAAAGGTCCAGCAACTGGTCTCCTCAGTTCCTAAATTACGGACTGTGATGGTAAACATGGCCCTGTCACAACTTTTTTGAGTGTTGCTGCCATCAAATTCAAAATGGCCTTATTCTTTTCTTAAAATGGGACAGTTTAAACATTTGATATGTTTTATATGTTCTATTGTGAAAAAATATGGGTTTATGAGACTTGCCTTCTATTTTTATTTACATTTTAAACAGCATCCCAACTTCTTTGGAATTGGGGTTGTGTTTCATTATTATTATTAGTAGTAATAGATTTACAGACTCTACCAATATTCCTTAAAACTTGTGAATCCACAAACCTTTTAGAAGTACTGTGTTTTTCAAATATGATTTTTGATGTCAGCAGAGCTCTGCTAACCTTCTGCACATGCCCATACTTGTTAGCCTTATTAGGAGTATGATGTCAGTAGCTGTTTTTGTTTGATAAACTAGTAGACCTAGACAATACAAATTTGTATTTTCTTTGTCAGTGTCACAGTTGCATACATGCTTGATAAACATGTAACATGGCTTCATCTTTGGCACCCTGCTCCATAGGAGAAATGCTCAGTTGTACTAAAGGATGTCACAGATTGGATTATGTAAAATAAACATTCGTGCAACATCAGAAGAGGAGCAAAATGTTCTAGTAAATATTTATGTATTCTCATGGTACCACTAACGCTTACAGTTGGCCCAAGAGAGATGATATAATTTAGGCTCCTTGTGTACAAACCCTGAAGATTACTGATGCACCACTTATATGAACGAGCAAGCAGTGTAAAATTACAAATGATATGGAAAAGGACATCTGTGCAAGATTATACATAGGTGTGTGTGTATTATATATATACTAGCAAAATACCCGCGCTTCGCAGAGGTGAAGTACTGCATTCAAATTTTTATTAAGAAGAAAATTAAACCTTTTTAAACTGTGGGACAATCTGCCAATAATTATTTGTTAAGGATCTATTTGTATACCATGTTGTCAGTTCGGCCCTCCGGTTGTAATATGACCAAGCTGTGCGCTGAGCTTACTCTTGAGCATGCAACGTACAGTTGGCCATGTGAACAGTAATGTTGTCTCAAATCTCACAGCTTGGATTGCTGCTGTCATAATCGGTTTGAGTTTCATGGTTTGTTTCAATTACGACAGTATTTGCAGGATTTGTTGTGTTGAAGTGACATTTGGCATCTGTCAAGCGTTGTAAGCACACAACCGGTTTCATCGATAAAATCACATCCAGCTTTTGAGAGTTTAAACATTCATAAACATCAAAGTGTCTACTACTGAAATCGTCACCTGTGAATCTAAGATGTTTAAGAGGCATTGGCGGTTGTCGAAAGGTGTAAAATATTTGGCCATTTCGGTACACTTGAAAGCGACAACCGAACAATTCAGCGGCAGCCATCAACTCACATGCAGAACCATAGGTGAAGGGCTTAAGCATTTCACTCTTCTAGTGCTCCTGTGTAGTATAATTATCTCCTGTACCGTCATCAGTCCACACCTTGAACCTGTCCCAGTCATTCAATACATAAGACAGAATGTTCCTCCGGATATCAAGAGTGAGCCTGATATGGCCGTGCAATATGTAACAAAGAGAATGGAAAAGGTAGGTGGTATCTCCGGGCATGGAAACCACTCGGTAAGTGACAGTTCTTTGATCGATAGAATTTCTTGAAGATGGGCCCATAAGTAACAAAGACTGTTGAAAAGTTCAATATGGCGGCCGACAGTGGTATCATACTACCGAAATAAGTATGTACATTGGTTTCATTTAGTGGAAGGAAGCCACCTACCAAATTTCGAGAAGATGGAGCCATAAATAAGAAAGTTCAACATGGCGAACGTTGTTGACCGTTATGACCATTACGCGTAGAATTTCGAAATGAAACCTGCTTAACTTTTGCAAGTAAGCTGTAAGGAATGAGCCTTGCAAATGTCAGCCTTCTACCTATACGGGAAGTTGGAGAATTAGTGATGTTGGAAAATTCAATATGGCGGCTGACAGTGGCGTCATACCACCGAAATAAGCACGTACATTGGTTACGGTTAGCTAAGGGAAGTCACCTACCAAATTTCGTGAAGATGGGGCCGTAAATAAGAAAGTTCAACATGGCGGACGTTGTTGACCGTTATGACCGTTATGCGGACAATTTCGAAATGAAACCTGCTTAATTGTTGTAAGTAAGCTGTAAGGAATGAGCCTGCCAAATTTCAGCCTTCTACCTACACGGGAAGTTGGAGAATTAGGAACGTTGGAAAGTTCAATATGGTGGCTGACAGTGGCGTCATACCACCGAAATAAGTATGTACATTGGTTTTGGTTAGCGCAGGGAAGCCGCCTACCAAATTTCGTGAAGATAGGGCTATGAATAAGAAAGTTCAATATGGCGGACGTTGTCGACCGTTATGACCGTTACGCGTAGAATTTCGAAATGAAACCTGCTTAACTGCAAAAAAAAAAAATCAGTTTTCATGGTGTACTACACAGTCCAAAGGCAATTGGAAACTTGAAGAAACTCTGATAGGAAGAGACTGGCAGACCCAAAGTCACAACCAGAGCCCATTTTTCGCTCTGTACCTTTTCTGTTTACAATTTCTTAATTGCACAGCTGTGAGTCTTTTGTAATGCAGGAAAAGAACATTATTTTATTTTATTCAAGGAGCATTATTATTTAAAATATGCTGATAGTTTATTTTTGAGCAATTTCTCATGTACATCTACAGCTGTATGTTAAAAAAAGTGGGAAGAAAAAACACTTAGATATATATCGTCTAAGCACACCAAATAGTGAAGATATGCAGTTTCCTACTGCACTGCACATTTGTCAAAGCATTTCAGCATTTGATAAAAATATTGGTTTACCAACATGTTTACAGTAATAAATTAAGATGTTATTGTGTATTATACTATACATTAAATCATTAGTCAGATTTTGTTTCCTCAAGGTTTACAAATATATTTTTATGCAAATATTAATTGCTGTACAAGCTGGGTTGTGCAGTGGTCAGTTATATCTTATTCCTGTAGTGACAAGCATCCCATTACTTAAACACCAACAATTACAGATTTCAACACATATATAGGATGGGCCTAGCCCTACACTGCTAGACTATCAATGGCAAAGACTTGACAGAGTACTCAAAAGCAAGTTGCTCCCTACCCCACTCCCATATACCAGAAGGACACCTTGAGCGACTTATGTGTTTAGTACCTCTACCACTACTAACAGAGAGTTGTCATACTTTCAAAGTTTCATCCAATAATGAGACAGGTTAATTAAGGATGAGCGAGACATTTCTACAGACTTTGGATGGATATATATTTTAAGCTTGCACCCATAAGCTGAAATCTTGTTTACTCTAATGGACATACTTGTGCATTTACATGCAGGCTCTGATCTCAACTCTCATCTAAATCAGTAGATTCTACATCTTCCCTTAAAAAAGTAGGTACATGCATCTTGTATTCGTACTCCTCTTTGGAGCTAGGGAGCTCATCCACCGTATTTGGGGTTTAAAGCACCCTCTTTGGGTTTGAAAGATTTTCTCTCCTTTGAGCTCTCTGAAATGGACAATCTACTATCCCTCTAACATCAAGTATAAAGTGTGTAACAACCCCTAGAATTCACTCTTTCAAGAGTACGGGCTCTGTGTCAGGACTGGCCACAATATGGTAAACAAATAAAAATCAGTGTATAATTCTGTCATGCATCTGTAAGGCTTTGACTAGTGCTGTTACAGAGTTTGTTCTTCCATGCCCTACCAGATGTGCACATCAGTGCAATCTCTTGTCAAAATCCCCTCAAAAAATGTTAAAAACTGCACATAAATCACAGCTGTTGTTTGTTTGTCTATTTCCTTAAAATAGACTATTCTGATAATCCTCAGATCTCAAATATGGAAATCTGAATCTAAAAATTTTAGTCAAGATATGGTAATCTTTACCCCACATGCATGGCAAACTCTTTTGGATTAAAAATAATGTTAGATAGAACAGAAACATTAAGTTCAGCTTAGCAAAGGGAAACACTCACATTAGTGGTTAGCTAAAAACCAAGAGAAGAAGAAAGAGCTAAATGCTACTTAGAAATTTTAAACCTGCCAATCAATTTAAATTCCTAAAAAAATATATCTTTTTTTAAGGATAGATTTGTGACTGAAAGTACAAAGTGCTAGATGCAGGCATCTAATTTTTTCACTTACATTTTTACTATCGTCTGTAAGAAAATCAATTAAATTTTATTTTTTATAGCAAATTTCATATGTGCATGTTTGGGTATGATATGTGATGATACTCACTAGAAGGGCACCTATCAATCAAAAAAAATCACCTGTTCGGTTCTTTGTGAATCTACGAGTACATACAATATGTTCATTTTATATACAAGAGTGTGGTGGTTTGTTTGGATTGGCATAGCACTATGGGGCCTGCACACAGACATGTCTGAATTGTGGATAAAAAGAGCACAGCAGTGGGTCAGAAAAAACATTTTGAAGGGCTCTAGCTGTACGTTTTGCTAATGAAGAAAACAAGCTAACCATTCAAAATTACTAAAAGGATGATCCTAGATGTGAAGTGTAAAGACAGATGTGCAAAATACTGCAGCTTTGCAAAGAATGTCTCAAGTAACACAAAGCCAAAAATAGTGATGACAAAATAAACAACTATTCTTTTACAATCGAATGTCAGCTTTTGCCTTTGAATACAAATTTTTTAAAATAAATTTGAATTAGATCGAATGTTGCTATTCAAATGTAACAGCCTTATTAGTTAGACACTTAATACAGGTATATCCTAAATCGCAGTCTTTGCGATTTGCTAATCTCATTGTTTCAAATCGTGATTTCGATTTGAAATCAATTAATCGTTCAGCCCTAACACAAGAGTATTGTAAAGAGCACATTGATACATTTTACAACTCTTCTGGTGTGTGCAGGACATACAGTACTATTTTGCATCAGAAAAATGCACTATTTTCCTGTGATAAGCCAAAATCATTAACCCCTACCCATCATTAATGACAGTCTAAATTTCTAAACTTTATATTTTTTTTAAAAGCTTTTAAGTATTAAAAATCAAGCAGTCATATTAAGAACACTGCCTAATGCAAGTGCAACTCAATGGAGCTTAGAAAATCAGTTTTTAAAATTGGTGTAAAACACATGAAAAACCTTAATTCAACATGATACAAATTTAGAAGAACATCAAGAGCTTTAAGAGTTAGTAGTCACTAAACACTCAAAGATAAATTTCCTTTGAAAAAATGTTATTGTAATTCCTAAACTTTCAGATCGTGTTTTGTACAATAAACTTTTGTTTTTGTGACATAATCACTTGTTTACAGTACAGTATATCACATGGTTTAACAGCTTCATGCTTAGCAGATCCATGAATGCCAGCTAGATGTGGAGGTATTATAAAAAAACAACTATCAAAGTAGCAGATACCGAAATATGGAATAAGCAAATTATATTCAACTAAGTGCTAGCTTTACACACCGGATTGTTAATGCTTTTATCTTATTATTTTATAAGTGAAACTATACAGATAACATATAAATGGATCCGCTATAAATCTGTCAGACTGTGCAGAACAGCTGTCGAGATACACAGGTTCCCTATGTTAACCATAGTGTCACAATAAGTTACTTTACAAAATTTGCAGTCAAACAGCTATACATTAAAATTATATATAATAAAGTATTCACCCCACCTTGGAAGTTTTAAAATTATTATACAACACTGAATCACAATCAATTTGATTTAGCTTTTTGGAACTGATTGACAGAAAAGGACCCATTAATATCAAATTGAAAAAAGTTATTTTAAATCTACTGTGAATAAGTGTCATATAATAAAAAATTATGAAAACTTATAAGAGGGTGAATACTTTTTATAGGCAATGTATATATAGACCTCTGTATACTGGTGTAGTATTGAAATTAACATCACATTGATTTTTATCTTGTTCGACTAATACTTCCATCATTTTCTCTAAAAGAAGCAACTGAAAAAGAAGCTATAGGGGGTATAAAATTTGAATAAAATTTACCATTAAATATTAATTCATTTCAAACAAATCCTCTTTTTTTAACAATAATGATTAAAGAGCAGGAATTATATCCCATTGTCCTCCGAAGTGACTATAAAATTGATTTAACTGATTAGCCAGACTGGAATCAGCAGAATTGTTTGAGGTTTTTTTCCTGAAACATTCAAAAAAAACTTCGAAGTGATCACAGATTTCAGTCACCTGCTCACATATCACTTGCTATAAATGACTCAGCTGTTAGGATGACAGTCATTTAAGTTTTGGGGCACTGTGCTGTCACCAAACCTTAAGTGGGGCAATAATATCACAAGTATTATTAAGAAAACCCACCAGAGAATGATCTTTCTGAGTCAGCTGAGAAAATTCAATCTCCCTAAAGCAATACTGGTCCAATTATACACAGCCATCATCAAGTCCATTCAAACCTCATCTATAACTGTCTGGACTGGTGCTGCCTCTGTTCAGGTTAATGCCAATCTCTAATGGATCATCAAAATATGTGAAAGACTGTAGGCTGCAATTTAACTCACAATCAAGTCCTATTGGAGTCCAGGGTAAGGAAAAGGGACACAAACACCATTGCTGATCCGACTCACCTTTTCCAAAGACTTCCCTCTGGCAAATGTCTTTGTGCAGTGAAAGCTAAAACAACACAACACCTAAACAGCTTTTTTCCCCACATTCAATTATTCCTACTAATCAGGTCTAAGCTTCTAATCAGTATCTACTGTATGTATACCTGCACACTAGACTGCCTGGAAATATTATTGCTATTATTTCTTTATTTTTTGTATTGCCCTCATATGCTGCATCTTAATTTTAATTTAATCTTCTTATAGTTATCTTTTGTATTCTGTGTTCTTCTTATATATTATACCAATACTATCAAAACAAATCTGTAGTTCACATTTGTGTACCTGGCCAAAACTGATTCTTGTATAACTTTTAAATGGCAACGTTCTTTCCACAAATTATTAGACAAAATTTGTCCAGCAAACTACATTAAAGCAAAGGAGCAATCAATTCAACATGGTGTATTTTAGGTAGCAGCTTTCAAGGCACACACCATCATCGATACTGGAAAGCCAATATAATACAAAATAGCACAAGATAATAAAATAGTCATCAAAATAATTAAGCTAAATCAAAACAAAAGTATTGAATAACAAAAACAGCAAACAAATAGTCCATGCATTAAATCACAATTTAAAAATTATAAAATTAAAAGTCACCTTCATTTAAATAAAAAACAGCATTCTGGTAAACAAATAGGACTACATTTCAATTCAATAAATGTTATATTTTAGTATAATATCAAAATATAACTGTTGAAAGTTGCATTTAACTATGATATGGAAATAAGAGAAATAGCAGATCTGGTCTGTCATTTGAGCTACAATATAAACAAGCCAATCTCTGGCTATGTGTCTCTCTGATAATGTTTTGCTTCTGCACTGTCTGAATTGGCTACTGGGACTGTCAGAGTTCTAAGTTATGGCACTTAGTTGTGTTAATGTGAATTTCTGGTTGGCATTTTGGGAAACATGAGGTTACTGTCAATTTGTTACTTGGTCCATACAAAAGGTAAGATAAGGTTTACGTTTTTTTGTGAAAACAAAAGCAAACTTCTTACTGTTGTAACTCCCGGGTTATAGGGCACATACAGTGGTGTGAAAAACTATTTGCCCCTTCCTGATTTCTTATTCTTTTGCATGTTTGTCACACAAAATGTTTCTGATCATCAAACACATTTAACCATTAGTCAAATATAACACAAGTAAACACAAAATGCAGTTTTTAAATGATGGTTTTTATTATTTAGGGAGAAAAAAAATCCAAACCTACATGGCCCTGTGTGAAAAAGTAATTGCCCACTTGTTCAAAAATAACCTAACTGTGGTGTATCACACCTGAGTTCAATTTCCGTATCCACCCCCAGGCCTGATTACTGCCACACCTGTTTCAATCAAGATATCACTTAAATAGGAGCTGCCTGACACAGAGAAGTAGACCAAAAGCACCTCAAAAGCTAGACATCATGCCAAGATCCAAAGAAATTCAGGAACATATGAGAACAGAAGTAATTGAGATCTATCAGTCTGGTAAAGGTTATAAAGCCATTTCTAAAGCTTTGGGACTCCAGCGAACCACAGTGAGAGCCATTATCCACAAATGGCAAAAACATGGAACAGTGATGAACCTTCCCAGGAGTGGCCGGCCGACCAAAATTACCCCAAGAGCGCAGAGACGACTCATCCGAGAGGTCACAAAACACCCCAGGACAACGTCTAAAGAACTGCAGGCCTCACTTGCCTCAATTAAGGTCAGTGTTCACGACTCCACCATAAGAAAGAGACTGGGCGAAAACAGCCTGCATGGCAGATTTCCAAGACACAAACCACTGTTAAGCAAAAAGAACATTAGGGCTCGTCTCAATTTTACTAAGAAACATCTCAACGATTGCCAAGACTTTTGGGAAAATACCTTGTGGACTGATGAGACAAAAGTTGAACTTTTTGGAAGGTAAATGTCCCGCTACATCTGGCATAAAAGGAACACAGCATTTCAGAAAAAGAACATCATATCAACAGTAAAATATGGTGGTGGTAGTGTGATGGTCTGGGGTTGTTTTGCTGCTTCAGGACCTGGAAGGCTTTGCTGTGATAGATGGAACCACGAATTCTACTGTCTACCAAAAAATCCTGAAGGAGAATGTCCAGCCATCTGTTCGTCAACTCAAGCTGAAGCGATCTTGGGTGCTGCAACAGGACAATGACCCAAACCACATCAGCAAATCCACCTCTGAATGGCTGAAGAAAAACAAAATGAAGACTTTGGAGTGGCCTAGCCAAAGTCCTGACCTGAATCCAATTGAGATGCTATGGCATGACCTTAAAAAGGCGGTTCATGCTAGAAAACCCTCAAATAAAGCTGAATTACAACAATTCTGCAAAGATGAGTGGGCCAAAATTCCTCCAGAGCGCTGTAAAAGACTCACTGCAAGTTATCGCAAACGCTTGATTCCAGTTATTGCTGCTAAGTAAGGGTGGCCCAACCAGTTATTAGGTTCAGGGGGCAATTACTTTTTCACACAGGGCCATGTAGGTTTGGATTTTCTTTTTCCCTAAATAATAAAAACCATCATTTAAAAACTGCATTTTGTGTTTACTTGTGTTATATTTGACTAATGGTTAAATGTGTTTGATGATCAGAAACATTTTGTGTGACAAACATGCAAAAGAATAAGAAATCAGGAAGGGGGCAAATAGTTTTTCACACCACTGTATGAGCCCACAAGCCCCCCTACAGCGACTCCCAGCGGCCCCCAAGGTATCCAGCAGGGCTGTGTATAAACACTACAAGGTCCGTGATGCCCTGCTGGAAGTCGGGGCACGATCCTGCTGTCGGGAGAGCTCCTCCTGGCGGCATGGGGGTGAGGACCGGAGTATGAAGCCGGCAGTCCTCCACAATTCCCCCCCTCTTAGCGACGACTTCTGGGGCAGAGCGTTCCAGCCCCGTGAGGGACGTCCTCCTCCAGGACGACGCGTCTGCCGGACCTTGGCTGCGTTGTCCCTGTCCCCCAGCGAACCTTGGGGAAACAGTGTACCTCCTGTCCCCCCGGGGACAATGGCGCCACTCATGGCCCGGCCAAGGGCAGTTGTAACACCGGCGCTGTCCTTCTGGTTGTTTCCCTCTGCGAGACCAGAAACACCTTGGGAATTCTGTCAGTGTCATCTCCGCCCCTTTCTCTGCCAAGGTGGGCATTACGGCCGCTTGGCTGCTTTCAGCCCTTCTCTCTGCTATGTCGGGAGACCCACGTTTTCTTTTGGAGATCTCCCACTTAATCTGGGGCTGTGATCTGCCTTTTTTCCTTTAACGGCAGACCCTTCAGCCACGACCCGTCCCTCTTTGTTGGCTGCTAGTTGTGTTGGCGCTGCTTCGCTCGCCTTCCCCTCCCCTTCCAGGAGGCACGGACCCGTCGGGGAACAAACAACCTCATCGGAGGACTCTGAGCCTCCTTCACCTTCCCGGCATCCACCGCGGGTGACCAGGCTGTTGTCCTCGTACGGGGGCGTCGCTAGCCGTCTCGTGTCCTGGCTTGCCTTCTGGGAAACGCGGCCATCTTGCCGGAACATGAGGCAGGCATCCGAGACGCCGCTGAGACTCTGAATGCGGGCGTCTGCAAAACAGGATAAGAACAAGCCTGAAACGTTGGCCGTTTTACCTGCACCTACCTCCGGACTAGGTGGCGGAAACCCCGGTCCATCTGGGGAGTCCGACGCGCTCGATAACTGTCCACATCCTGAATGTTGCGCGACTCGGGCTTGCTCGGCCCGAATTAGCGCACGGTCTTCCTCGCACCCATTCAGGTACGTCCAGGTCATCTCGGCCTCCGTCAGATGTTGGGACCCACCTGGGACTGACCTTTTTCTTTCCGGACTTCTTCCCCATCGTTCTCCGCGTATAATTAGGCACAGCAGCAGCGCTCTCCGTAGTGGGTGGCTTTGTCCCTCCAGGCAACGAAGTGTGATCCACCTAGGGTTGTCTGCCCACACAATATTTATTTTATATGCAGGTCCCCTGCCAACAGACGGCCAGAGAATCCTGCCGGCTACGCCAGTGTGGCAGTTGGGGGCGTTAGCGCTCCCTTGAACCCTCAGTTACGGCTCCAGACACTGGATAAAAGTTCAAGACTTTTATTTGATTAACAATAATGTGCACAAAGCACCCTCCACACTACTCATAAATCAACAATAACAATAATATTCTCTCTCCAAGCTCAGCTCAGTGTCCGGACTTTCCCAGAGTCCTTTTATAGCCCCTGACCCAGAGGTGTTCCTGCCCAACCAGTCCACAGTTCCTTATTCCTTCCGGGTCAGGGTAAACAGTCCTTTTTCTTCAACCCGTGAGCATGTCGTTTCTTCCTGTCACGTGACCGTGACGTACTCCCGGGTTATAGGGCACATATGAGCCCACAAGCCCTCCTACAGAGACTCCCAGCGGCCCCCAAGGTATCCAGCAGGGCTGTGTATAAACACTACAAGGTCTGTGATGCCCTGCTGGAAGTCGGGGCACGATCCTGCTGTCGGGAGAGCTCCTCCCGGCGGCCTGGGGGTGGCGACCGGAGTATGAAGCCGGCAGTCCTCCACACTGTCATTTATTTTTTAAGTTTATAGTTTTGAATGAGATGATATGTCAGCATTATGCCTCGACAACTAAATTGTCACATAGGGCCTTCTGTTTTGAAAGTGTGGCGGACCGCTGGGGGTGGTACCCAGCCGGGACGCCCAGGAGGACCGGAGGAGGGCTTATGCCTCCTCCAGACCACAAGGGGACGACCGCCCTGGCTGCACTGGGGGCCACGGGTGCAGAGTTTGGAAGCTCAACCCTGTAGGGGCCCATGGTTACCGCCAGGGGGCGCCCCAATGCCTTGGGAGCCCTGGACCTCAGTACTTCCGCCACACCAGGAAGTGCTGGGGGGGAAGAGAAGCAGGGACACCCGGAGTGCTTCCAGGAGTACAGCCGGCACTTCCGCCACACTGGGGCGTGTCGGCGGGAGATTGCCGGGAAGCACCTGGATCACATCCGGGTGTGGATAAAAGGGGCCGCCGCCCTTCATTCGAGGCTGGAGTCGGGTGAGGAGAGGACGAAGCAGGAGAAGCGAGAGTGGAGGCGGCCCGAAGAAGGAGAAAGGCAGAGTGTGTGAGAGGCCTGGACTTTGGGGACTTGTGGGGTTTGCGGTGCACTTTAATAACTTTGTAAATATTGTAAATGAATGTGTGGTGGTGCATAATAACCTGTCTTCCCGTCTGTGTCCAGGGCTCGTTCCACAAAAGGCATTTATTTGAAATTTTCATCCAGGAAACTAATATTTCCAATCTGTCTAATAGTCAAGTGAATGCAATATCTCACCATGCAAAATGGCATCACCGAATCCTAACAGTTGTAATTAAGGTACAATACAGAAACATTGCAACAAAGTAAAAAGTTAAGATTTAATGATTTCTGAAACTGTATTGCTAAAAAAGTTCCCAGAATAATCATTTAAAGGTCCAAGATATAAGAATTAACAAAAATCAATTACAGAAGTATTTGATCAATTAAAGTAAATAACCTGAACAGAAAAGTTTGTGCATGGACAAGTATCATTTAGTACTTACCGATAAGTATATGGTCCCACTTGGGTAACAGAAGGTTTTTTGCCTTGTAAAATGTCTTCAGAGTTTGTTACATTAAAGAAGAAAAACTGAATATACACTGGAGGAGGAGGGTTCTCCCAGGCTTTGAAAACATCTGATCCATTCTTCAAAACTATATTCTGTACATATATAAAAAAGTATAAAGTTAGACAGAACAATACTTGTGTGAAATAAAGTATTTAAGATTGAATGTGGTAAGTTACTAGAACACTCTATAACAAACTACATTTGACTTAAATGCTGTATTTTTAATAAGTGTTCAGGCTTGGTATAAAATAATGATCTAGTACTAATTAAAAATTAGTGTTTACAACAATAACATGCTATGACTAAAGAATACTATATGATGTGAAATGGCTGGCTAAACTCTCATTTTTCACTCAGGAGAATGTCATCTGGGGTGAGCAAAGAGTGGTGTCTAACTGAACCAGCTCTCATTAACTGTTTTTTTGCAGTTAATTGATAAAATGTCACAGAACAAATGTTGCCATACAGTACTGCAATGTTATTAGCTGTTCTGCTGTAAAAACATTTAAGCATTTTCTAATAAAATAATTTTTAAAAACATGCAAATAATGAAGGGAAGAGATCTCTTTAAAAAAATATTAAACCCAGATACTAGACAGAGCAGTTATCTAGCTGCCCTTTCACCGACTCTCTAAGATATGCTTTGTAGCAAAGACATATTTACACAGCAAAATGATGACACAAAAGGCAACCAAGGCTTTGGGTTAAAGTATTATAGACTACAAAGTGCAAAGAGACAAAACTGAGTTCTCTTTTAAACTAATTTTTTTTTCAATCTAAATCACATTTTTGTTCCATAAATGCAAAGACTGATTTAGTAAACATGAAACCCAAAGTTAACTAAACAAAAATGTCATTCATTTAGTTTTCTTTTAGAGTTGGAGGCAGGTTAGATTAGATCTTCTCAGGTAAGTAAAACATGAACAACCGTCAAGCTGTTTATTTGGGTGGTTTCACCTGACACACATAAAAAGTACCATTAATTCCACTCTGGTCAGGACTCCTCACTTCACATGTTTAGATTTTAATACCACTTATTAGAAAGGATAAATAGAGAAAAAAAAGTTTATTTGTGTTTTAATATACAGTAGTATTCAGGATTTATTGGAGTATCATAAAGCAACATTCTTTTTAAAATTAATTTTGAAAGGGCACATACATTTTCTTGACAGCATATTGTTTTAAACATTAAATCATAATGTTAAAGTCATCATGTAAAATCATCATGTAAAGAATAACTGGTGATAATCTTACTGTTCAATGAAACTTCACATAGCGTTCCTCCGTTAACATTCAGAATTAAGAAATAGTGCATTGGCTTTTTTAAAAGCTTGCTACAAAAATCAAAATGCACTGCAAACCTCCTAACAATGCGTAGAAGCCACTAAACGTTCTTCCTCAACCAGGAATTACCAGCTGTCAATAAAACACAATTACAGGTTGCTACATGCATATTAACAACTAGTCATTCTGAATAAGTTTTTTTTACATATAGACTAGATAAACAAATCCATGAAGAGAAACTATGCCCCTATGGAGTGTGCCATTTTCCAATGGCATAAACTAAGGGGGTACATGGAGCATTGCATTATACAATACAATACAATACAGTTTATTTTTGTATAGCCCAAAATCACACAGGAAGTGCCGCAATGGGCTTTAACAGGCCCTGCCTCTTGACAGCCCCCCAGCCTTGACTCTCTGAGAAGACAAGGAAAAAACCCCAAAAAACCTTGTAGGGAAAATGGAAGAAACCTTGGGAAAGGCAGTTCATTATACCCAACCTAACATTAAAAAAATCATGATACAGATATCTTCTTCTTTCATTAACAACAGCACAGTCAGATCATCACTCACACAACTTATTTGTGTACAGTACTAAATGCAACTACAACATCTATAAGTGTTGACTCAATCAAAGCAGAGCATGACACCCCTCAAATATTAAGGCTGATTAATGTGAGATGTGTATCCCTTTCAGATGGGTAAACTGATTTAGTAAAAAAGAAATGTTTGCTTTGTTAGGCTATATGGGCTGTAACAAGATAAAATAGTATTGCCTCGTATATAGGGCACTGTGTTAGAGATAATTAAACTAGTTGTGTTACATGCTTTGCCCGGAAAATCTTCCAAGACAACGGGCCTGTTATATTGCTGTTCATTAATCTTATGTACTAGAAGCTCTATCTAAGTACTTTTCTGTATATGGTATTTTTGGGTTGGGGGTGAAGGGGGGGGGCTATAGGGGCAACCATTGTTTGTTCACTTGAGCTGCTTATTACTGTTGAATATACCACATGCAATTACCCATGAACGACACACTTCTGCCATAGAACAATTCCTCCTTTTCCTTGGTAGTGCTGGTGTAAAACAGGCTACAGGAGAACTCTGCATTAAATCACCAACAGTGGTATTTAATAATGTTAGAAAGGCGATTTAAAACTGATTCAATCATAGCTAAAAACTGCTAAAAATCTCAACTGTACATTAGTATCAACTGCTAAAATTAGTACTGCCACATAATACAGTATGTTTGAATAAATGTCTACCAAAAAAAGATACTAATTAATTTTGCTAACTCAAAACCACAGTCCTGCTCTCTTATTACATTCTGAAAAACAGTATCTAGATCAGTTATAGAAAGGGGGGAAAAAAAAATAAATAAAAAAAAATCACACTTATGATCAATCACGGCTTGGCTCCATCAGTTAATTTGCATTGGTTTTTTTTTGTTTTAGCTTCAAAACATGCTGATGATTGGTACTGAAAACTTAATAACAAATTGCAGGTGGACAACAGTGTAGGCTTTCTCAAAAATGCAAGGCTGTGCACTGATAAAAAAAAGGTTGTGTAATCAGTGTCACTCTCAGATTGTCACA